>NC_052067.1:32199297-32311797 GCF_015852505.1 Tachyglossus aculeatus | reverse complement strand
TGTGATTTTAATAAGGCTTTGAAGGTGGGGAGAATGGTGGGTTGTCATAAATTAAGGAGTAGGGAGTTCCAGGACAGAGGTAGGACATGGGCAAGGGGTTGGCGGAGATCGGGGCATGGAAATACATCGAAACGGACAAAGAAAAAAACAGTTAGCTGATAGAAGAGTTTTCAGTATGACCTACCTCCCCTTTCTATTTCCAGTGTGTTTGACTGAATGGAAATCTGTGATGATGGAGAAATGACTTTGTTACCAGTACATGCTTAAAATTAACTGAACAAAGTAGCATTATAAGAAGATCTGGGTAAACAGTAAGGCTAGTGGCTGGCACTGGTAAATGTTGATATCTCAATGCTAAATTAGTAGACCCATGGAATTTTGAGGGGCTAATGATGTGTGAAAACAATCGGGGAGGCTGGGAAAACAGGTCAAAAAGAATTGGCTATTTTGGGCACATCCTTCTGTCTACTTTCCTTAATCTCTTTTGCTTAGCTCTGTTTCCATTCCCACGGAGGAACCTCCACCCAGTCTTATCCACTGGCATACCTATCTTTATCCAGGATCCAGGAACAATCCCTGCTCCTTGAATACTCCATATACTGAGCTATCTGGGAAATTCACAGGACTCATCGAGGAATCCAGCGGGGATGGGGAGAGCAACCCAGCATCCTGAAGCTAAAGGAACCAGTCGAGAGAAGGTGTGAGTAATGATCCAGCCTACTTTCTGAAGGCCAGGCCAACTAAAACAGGAGCACAGGAGGCCACGGATAAATGCCCTATTGCATTCCTCTGAAATACAAATGGCTTTTCTCCATCTTTTTTCTTTTCCCAGTTTCATCATTATCTTATGTCTAAAGTGCCCCAAGTTACTGCTAATTTCCCACTGGGGCTATTCTACAGGAATTGAAGGATTATACATCAACTGACTCGGGGAATTACTTCCACCTTAAACTGCCATTTTGTGACACTTTACTGTTTTTATTTAATGTCTGGCTCCCCCTCTAGACTGTGAGGTCATGGTGGGCAGGTAACTTATCTACCAACACTGCTATACTGTACTCTCTCAAGCAATCTATATGGTAAATTTATCCTCTAGATTGAAAGCTCATGGCGGATTGTTCCTGTTTATTGTTATTTTGTACTCTCCCAAGTGCTTAGTACAGGGCTTTACAATCAGTAAGCACTCAATAAATACGATTAAATGAATGAAAGTGCTGAGTAAAGTGCTCGGCACACAGTAAGAACTCAATGAATACCGCTGATTGATTGATTACCTAGTCTAGGGAATCAAAGATTTGAGGTGTGACCTCATAACATTCAAGTGCTGAAAGGGCTATTTTAGAGGGTGTTGACCAGAACTACAGAAAACTCCGCTGCATCAGGCCTAACCTGACTGTACCCCTGGATACCCTCAGCCATCATTGAGGCCCGGCAGTGAAAACGGTTCTGTCCCACCCAGCTACCCAAATTCTCCAAGTTGCACTTCTGCCTATAAGAAGGAAGCTGGGTGAGATTTACGTCACGATCCTTCCCTCCCTACATATACTTCAGTCCTTTAAAGTTCTCAAAAGTGGGTCTAACACACAGCAAAGGAAAAACGCCTACAAAACTAGCCGTTTTACATAACACAATCTTATTCACACATGAGTTTATTTCAATTATGCTATGGGTAGAGAGAAAAGAAATCTAGTAACAATAGGACAGAAAGGCCTCCATGTGAAAAATTATTCTGCGAAATATTGAGTTGAACATCATATGCCTGCATTCCATGCACCCAAGCCCTGGCACAGCGGGCTCAAGATTATCATTATTTTGTACTTACAATAGTCCTCTAGGTGCTCTCTAGGACTTTTATTAAACCCCGAAAATATCCTTTAGGCTTGCACTCAAGGGTATTTACTGAGCCCTTACTGTGTGGAGACACTGTACTAAGTAATTTCAACAGACAGACAAGATATATCAGAAAAAGGCTAAGGCATATGAGGGAATGGGAGCCCCTGAAAAGGAGAGAGGATAGCTAATTCCACAGACGGGCAAGTATTTATGTGAGCGTGGTGAGCCGCACACATATTTCTTTGGGCTGTCACAGTGAAGGGGGAAGGACCAGACTTTATGGGGCGGCCCTAAGCCTGCTAAAACATAGTGGGGCCTATGCTATTTGGAGGCAACTGACTGCATCGACTTCAGACCTGGAGCTAATTAGTAGCTATCACATGTGAGACTACAACCACTTTTTCCATTCCTCAATCAGTTGCCCAGATCCCAATCCCTGGGCCATGTTTTTCCTGATTTATTTACATTCAAAAATTGGTCTACTGTTGGTCCAGGGGAGAGAGTGCGCTGCTCTAGCAATCAGGAGGCCTAGTTCCAGTTCAGTCTAGAACTGATCAGTGGGAGAAGACTGCACACGTACTCTCACAATATGCTGAACCCCACTCTGCCAACTCGCTGGTTGCGGTCCAACCCCCACCAGGAATAAGACTGACAGGGATGAAAGAATTCACAAGCCAATGGCATTATGATCAATTCCTCTGTGCAGGTTCTAAGTCCCAAGCGTTCGGGACCGAGGCTCACCTATCATTCCTGACTAGAGGATCAATCCCCACAATCAATTAACAGTATTCATTGAGTACTTACTGTGTGAAGAGCACTGTATTGTGCTTGGGACAGTACAATACACAGAGTTGGTAGACACACAGGGCTTGGGTACAGTCTAGAGGAGGAGACAGATTAATATAAATTACATATATGTATATAAGCGTTGTGTGGCTGGGAGGGGGGAGATGAATAAAGGGAGCAGAGGGAAAGGGAGAAGAGGACTTAGTCATCTATTAGTCATGCTTCAAACAATGGAAGGTTATTCATTCACTCATTCATTCAATCGTATTCATTGAGCGCTTACTGTGTGCAGAGCACTGTACTAAGCGCTTGGGAAGTACAAGTTGGCAACATATAGAGACGGTCCCTACCCAACAGTGGGCTCACAGTCTAGAAAGGTTATCAGCCTGGCCTGCACACACTATAGCCAGGTCTTTGGTTGCACAACAAAATTTTCAGCCAATCTGACACACAGTCAGGATCTTTAAACATCAGAGCTCAGTAGCATGAAGGGCAGCTCCATGGAGAACATATTGATGCTGACGTATTGCCATTTAAATTCCCACAGGGAGTATCATTCTGCATCCTTCAAGAACACCATGGAGCAGGGTCTCTATTTATATATACCAGCTGAACTAAAACTGAACAAAGATGGAGGGCTATCAGCTCTGGTTGTTTCCCTATAATCTGAAGTGAACAGCTGACGGCATTATCATCTCACAATCATCCAGGGACTGATCATTCAATCTGATTCATTTGAGTCCCCGGGATTTCCAACTCCTTCCCTTATATACTTCAGTGATGTGGACTTCAAACAAGGGGTGGAAATTGTAAGGAAAATGGGGAGAAATTAATTAATAAAATCAATCAAGCTCTCTCAGTTAATAGATATTTTACAATGGTGAGTTAGGAACGGAAAAGCATTTAAAGACATAAATACAGTTTTGAGATGGCTTGTGAATTTACTTATTGGTGGTAATAATAATAATAATAATAATAATTTCTTAAGCGCTTATTATGTGCCAAGCCCTATATTAAGTGCTGGGGTACATACAAGGTAATCAGGCCCCGTCTGGGGTTCACAATATAAGTACACAGGAGAACAGGTATTGAACCCCCATTTTACAGTTGATATAACTGAGGCACAGAAAGGTTTAGTGACTTGCCCAAGGCAAGAGGTAGAGCCAGGTTTCAAACCCAGGTGTTCTGACTCCCCAGTGCACGCCCTTTCTATTAGGTGACACTACTTCTCAAATAATTGAACATTGTTGTTTTTTCTCCTGAGCTGGACCTGTTTCCCCAGCAAAACGTGCATTTTTGAGGGCTATATTTAGTGAAATATTAAAACAATTTCCTAAGATCCTTGCAAAATAACATGAACTGGGCCATATATCCAGGTAGTGGATAATATATAAGGGCATTTTTATGATGGTGACTACAAAGACTCCAAATGTGTGATAACTACCAATATGGTCACGATCTTGCTAAAATGAGTCAATTTTCAATATCGGCAAAACCTAACAAAATAGAAACAAGTCAAATACGCACTGCTTCTGAGGTATGTGTAAGATTTACTTGGATATCATGCTTTCTTATTTCCTCTTCAGACGCTTGACATCCAACAACCAAACATGGACACTGAATTAGAGCTTAAATTACCAGATTACCAGCAGTAAAAGAATTGTATATTTTTTAAAGGTAAAATAAATTCATTATCTAGGCTTTAGATAAAATTAGAGGTGATGTTTTGGCTGTAAACCCTCCTTAGGGCTATGAGGAAAACACAGAACAAGGTTTGTTTTTCTCACACCCCCAAGAAAACCTCATTGCCAAAACACCACTTCTATTTTTATTTGCTGTTAAATATCATTGAATATTCCTTCATTTTAGTACAGAAAACTAGCCAAATAGGGGAAAAAACCCTTTCCTTTTATTTTACTATACTTCACGTGATTTTTCCCTTTAAGGAAAAGAAAAACCACATGAATATATGTAAAATATATGTAAAATAGAATGAAAGGTGGATGTTTTTTTTTTTCCTATGGGGCACGGTAGAGGTTCCTTTTTATCACACGAAGTTCCTAAAAATGAATAACAATCTTTGAACATACAAGTGTGTGTGTGTGTGTGTGTGCGCGCGCACGCACGCATAGATAAATTTCTACTAATAGACTTCAGTTACTGCATCGCTTCAATATAGTTTATTACCTCTTTTGGCTGTAAGACAGTCAATTTGAACAATCTATGCTAGGGAAATAAAATGGTCTCACAAAAGAAGCAGCGTGGCTCAGTGGAAAGAGCACGGGCTTTGGAGTCAGAGGTCGTGGGTTCGAATCCTGGCTCCGCCACATGTCTGCTGTGTGACCTTGGGCAAGTCACTTAACCTCAGTTACATCATCTGTAAAATGGGGATGATGACTGTGAGCCCCATGCAGGACAACCGGATCACCTTGTATCCCCCAAGCACTTAGAACAGTGCTTTGCACATAGTAAGCGCTTAACAAATGACATTATTATTATTATTACTATCAGTCAATGGTATTTGTTCAGTGTTTACGTTGACAGAACATTGTATAAAGCCCTTGGGGACAGTACAATAGAGGTTGTTTTTTTTTTACACAAATTCCTATAGTAATAATAATAATTATTATTATGGTATTTGTTAAGCACTTATTATTATGTATCTGACACTGTACTAAGTTCAGGGGTGGATTCAAGAAAATCGGGTTGGACACAGTCCCTGTCTCACATGGGGCTCACAGTCTCAAGCCCCATTTTACAGATGTGGCAACGGAGGCACAGAGAAGTGCAGTGACTCGCCTAAGGTCACACAGCAGACAAGCGGCAGAGCCAGGTGTACACTTCCTGCATATTTTGTGTTTCCTAGTTGAACGTCCTTGGACTTCCACAAACTACAGTCATTAATCACAGTGTTTCATATTATGAGCGCGATACTTGAGAACAATATTAAGCATTCAACACTTCAGAAAAGGAAGGTAATACCAAACAATAAGGAAAATCTCATTTACTCAAAAGCAAAAGTACAAGTCACTTGGCTTTTCTTTACTGATCGAAAAGTTACACCGTCACAGTTATACTTATGTGGCGATAAAATGATCCTAAATATAACATTATGTCCAATACCTTTAATATAAACGTAAATTTATGTATTACATGTCTACATATTCCTCATTACTCCTTCAATTGCTTTGAACACATTCCCGTACCTACAATTGCAGTGTGAAAGGGCCAGAAGTAACCAAAAAATAAAAAAAAAGTCAGGTCATGTGCTTGAAATCTCATCAGGTTTAAATGGAGAAGACTGAAAAAAACCGTCAACCTCAAGCTGCTAGTGTGTAGACAGCGCAAGTGCCAGAAAAAGGAGATAGTTCTGAAGATCTACTTTTGTCGCGTCGCCCACTGAAACAAGTCTTGAAATTGGTGTGTGTACTGTGGCCATCTGTTTACTTTCGCTAGCAAACTCTGACCATGACTTCAAAAGAAGTATTCTAGGCGTTAACTTCTTAAACACTTGCATACTTCAATATGCTATTATCACAAGGGTTTTACAGTTTCTTAGAAAAGCCAGCATCAAAAGATGTATTTAATTCACTTTAAAAATAAAAGTGCTATTCCCATGTAACAGAGAATCAGGATCTCAAGCTCAAAGAAAATCATTCTGCTCAAACTCTACTCATTTGCTCCCAATTAATCTAAAATCACCTTCCCTGCGCTTTAAAATGTGTGACCTGGTTTCAATATCATCCTGAGAATTACTCCCACCTAGTTTCTCTTCCCAGTTTGACCAGGCAATACTTAATTTTCAGGACTATTTAATCACTTATCCACATATCCATTTTTTCATTCTCTTTTTCCTCCTATGTGTAATTCACTTTGTATCTGTTTCTCCTAGTAGACTACTCCACAGGGACAGGAATTGTGCCTCCACACTACACGGTCCTCTTCTCTCCAATCATTTCGTTAGGTATTCCGCCCACCGCAGATGCTCAAAATAGACTGTCTATTGACTGATCTATTTATTCTCTTTACCACCACATTCCTGAGCGCTCCAAATATTCTCTTAATGTCAAACACAGGCCACAAAGCTTCTTGAATCTAAGTGTCTCCTCATCTCTCTTTCTCTTCCTAATTTATTGCTTCATTTTTCATTCACCTGGTAGAGAAAGCTCCTTACCTCTTTGCCTCGGCTTTCAATCTGAATTTCCTATGGTTTATCTATTTTAATCTTTATACCACTATTTTCTACAATATTCCTTATATCATCTGGACACTTGGGGTAAATACAGCAAATTAAATTAAAATGGGAGTTTTACACAGGACCATCAATCTAGGTTAAGTAAATAAGATTTCCCACATTAAATATATTATGCAGAATTCATACATTTTTATATTTTCTGGGAAAGACTTCTGCGTTTGCCATTATTATGGTATAATATTAAGTGCCGACGCTGGACCAAGCATTGCGCCTTCAGAGCTGGGGTACATGCAAAATAATCAGATCAGACACAGTACCGATCCTATTCAGGGCTCAGAACCTAAGAAACCCAAGAAACTCATGTAGGTTCCTTTGATGGCATGTAAAAATTGACCCATATAATGAGGTTTTAAAACTCACACTTTGGAAATTTTCCTAAATTTTTATCAACTTGGAACAATATTATTTAAAATATACATTTTTGCCAAAGAATAGATTAGTCCATTTATATCTCTCTCAGATCTTAGTTACTCTAAAACTGCTGAACCATTATCTAAATGTAGCCATGTATTTCAAACGCACAATACCACAAAAGTGACCACTGTAATAATTCTTCTGAATATGCTCCAAAAGACAAAAGGGCATATTACTTGCCTCTGAAGTTGAGTAGCCAAAACAGTTTTGTAGCTGTTGTGATTTTGTATTCTTTCCTGTTCATAATGACTGCTACTGATGTAATATTTTCCATTTCTGTACTTTTTCCATCTAAATAAATTTCAGATTCTCCCATTCGGGGCATTCTGTACTCAGCTCAATACGAGTTATGCAATCTAGCAATACACAACTCTTGAAATAAAAAAACCAAAGGATAGTATGATTCATTTTCTTTCACAATAGAAAGCATTCATCTCCTTTTGTAAGTTCAATATTTCCAAAAGATCCCATGAAAGAATATTTACAAAAATTAGTGAAATGTTTCACAGTTCCTATTCAGCAGAATAACCTGACTAAAGCGGACCATTCACTAATAAAGTGCAACTTAATAAATCATGTGGAATCTTATTTTGTTCAAACCCTTACTAACTCCTAGCACCATCTGTTACCATCAAAACTATATGACAAGATATGATATATAATTAATAGGTAAACAACAATCTAATTAAAATGGACAAATACTCCATGTTCCTGCCATTTGGGAGCTCTAATTACAGACTAAATTTTAAGCTTGAATTAAATATTTAAGCTGGAAAATTAACTTTCCTTCTCGAGTCTTGAATACATTAATACAGATATGTGAAGCGACTTCCTGATGGGAACTTAAACATGTAATTTAGTTTCATCAAAGCAGTTACTAATTGTTAAGCAGCAGTACCTAACCATATGTACACAATAGCTATTTAGAGCAGAAAAGGTGGTTTTAAAGCACCCCTTTGCAACCCTTTCCTGACATAAATATAAAATGTACATACAGCACAGCAGTTTACACTACACATTGAAAATAAATTATGTGCATGCGTGATTTTTGCCATTCGTACATACAAATAGATCTAAATAAACAAAATCACCAATTTGACAAGCTGAAAAAATTCACTGAAATACGGAGATGACCACAAAGAATTCTTGGGAAAATTACACTCGCACAAAAAAATTGTACCTAATTGTACAAAACTAAACCCATGAACCTCTGAGATAAAATCAAGTGTATGCTATAAAATTGATATTTATTCCAGTCTGCGTACGTCATCACTTAGATTGATGGAAACTTAAAATGAACTTAGAGGAACCATTTTTACCTAAACCTAAATTTTTATAAGTACGGAAAATAGTAAGTTAGGCTACACAGAAATGTTCAAAATGGTATATATAAAAGTAGCTTTAATTTTTTGTAAAGATAACAATGTTAGGTTTTTGTTGGTATTTGAAATGTGAAAAATAGACCTTACCAAGTATCATTTGTTAATAAATTCCCCTAAACCTCTCCATAAATATTGCAGCATTAAGTCACCAGATGCATTCTAAGTGTATGATGGCCCATTTTTTTAATTTTATAGTACATCTTGTTGTTGGAAATTAAAGTTTAAATGCTAAATGGAAATTCAAAGATGCCTTGTAGAACGGACCATGAATAAAGAATACCACCTGATTTTTTCTTATCTTTTGATGACAATTTTACAAATCGACTAGTTTTGCTTTGCATCAAGAATATAAATTTTCTATATTTTCTAAATTTATATTTTTCTTAAACACTTCATATTTCCATTACAAATTCTGGTGATAACTTGAGGATTTAGAAACCAAATCAACTCTGGATTTAAGATAACCATGACCCACCAACGAATACTTGAGAATAGAAAAATAATTAAATTTTTAACTAACAGCTCGAAATATCTCTACATGGAGGGCAGTTCTCCACTAATCCCTATTATTCACCCTTACCTTACTTTTTCTGTTACCATTAAAATCTAATGTTCCTTTGTGTGAAACCAGTGAAGGCTCTGCCCGAAGAGGCATCACACACGAAGACATATAGATACCTATATTCTAATCAAATAGGGCGATGGACTTGAAGACAATGCCACACTGATTATGAATTTCACCTGCGGGTGTATGTGTGGCTGAAAAGGCCAAAAGTGTGACCCTCGGTTCTTACTGTTGTCCCTCACTGTGCTGTCACGGCTGTCTGCCGAGTCTGACACTTCTTACTTTCATTTCTTTGTCTTGTGATTCTCAGGCACAAACTCAGAGAGAGAAACAGACAGTAACGGAAGAGAGGTAGAAATACCAAAGATAAGGGGGGAAAAGGGGGAAAAAAAAAACACCAAAAAAAACCCCACACCATGTACTTTGTTCTTTCAGCCCTGTGCCTTGTTTCTTTTTTTTAAAATATTATTTGTGAGAGGACAAGGGAGGAAAAAGGGAGAACAGAAACAAGAAACTAGAGTGCAACTGCTTAGGTGGCTACTTTTAGGATGGGCCTTGGTTTTTATCATAAACTGATGAATGCACAATTTAACTTGGCTTTTGGAGCAATATGATAACAGTACATGCATTACGTAATACAGGTCCCTATGACCACATCTACACCTGACCATCTAGATTAAAAATATGGAAACCTAGACTGTAAGCCTCCTCACGTAGACAGTAAGCTCCTTGTGGGAAGGGATCATGTCTACTAACTCTATTGGTTTTCTAGGTGCTTAATAAGCTTTCTTTCAATAACTACCATTGACTGACATCACAACAGCTTTGAAAATAATTTTAAAGATGTAGAAGGCCACAAAAATGCTAGTCTTTACCTTCCCAGAAAAGTGCCTAATAAAATAAAACAAAATATACTTCTTTCCTATTTGCTCGCTCTACGTTTGTGATCACTTTGTAAGACCAAGATAAAACTGCATATTTATGCTATTTTATCGTACTATTTACATCTCAGTTTTCTAAAAATCAAGCAATTCTCTCTCACCGAATGCAGTATTTTCCTATCAGTGCTAAATTTATCACCTTAAATTAGGCTATATGAAATTGTTGAATTATTGTATTATTAAAAACAATACTGACATGTATTCCATCTCTTCTCCCTTCTCCCGTTTGCACTAAAAAGAAATGGCTATCATTTCTTCAAAACTGGTCTCAAACAAAACCCCCTCTTAGTACGGTCTTATCTGAATGAAACAATATATACTTCAACATTGTTGGTCCAGCCCCTCCTAATCCAGAGCCTCATTTTTTCTAAATAGTTACAAGGTCACTGAATAAAATCAGTGGTTGTATTTGCATACACAAATGATTCATGCCATTTTGAATCCGAGCCTGGGACGTGCTCCAAAATCACTAGAAATATCGCCTACTACCAACGAATCTCTAGTTGCTGGTGCACCCTATGCTATAAAACCTACTGAAATTCACCACTTTGGACTACCTGGATTTTTGGATGTCTGGATAATCTCCCAAACTATGACTGCACTGAAGCTGAACTCGAGTTCCTGATGTTCCCTTCAATCAAGTACACCAGCAACAACTCATTTAGATATAATCCAATGCTTCTTGGGTTAGGGAAAGAGCACAGGTTCGGGAGTCAGACGTGGTGAGTACTAATACTGGCTCCACCATTTATCAGCTGTGTGACTTTGGACAAGTCACTTAACTTCTCTGTATCTCAGTTACCTCATCTGTCAAATGGGGACAATCTGATTACCTTGTATCTACCCCAGCACTTAGAAAAGTGCTTGGCACATAGTAAGTGCTTAACGAATACCATCATTATTATTATTATTCAATGGCGTGTGTCTTCACTGCACAATTTGGATCAACCAATCAATAGTAGTTATTGCGCGCTTTTGGTGTGCGGAGCACCTTACTAAACACTTGGGAGAATACAAATGCAACAGAGTTGGTAAACACGACCGCCGTGTACAAGGAGCTTACAGTCTAGAGGGAGAGGACAGACATTAAAATAACTTAAAGATTTGGAAAATGGGAGAGTATAAGGATATGTACATAAGTGCTTAGGGTGGGGTAATTATCCAGTGTTTAAGGAGCAAAGATCCAAGTGCATAAGTAATACAGAAGGGAAAGCTTAGGGGAAATAAGGGCTTGGGAAGGTTTCTTGACAGAATGTAAAATGAGTTAACTAGAATGTCAACGAAATAGAAGTAGAGATTCGCCATCAAAAGAAATGGCTTTGTGTGTGCATTTAACTATGATCACGGCATGTCATTACTACACTCTGCAGCCTATCCCTAAGCCTTATTAAACTATACTATCCTTAAGAGAGCACTCCAGCCTTATTGGACCACATTATACTTGGGTTGGCTGCAACTTTAAAATATTGCATTTAATGCATTATTACATATTCAGAGTGTTATTATACAAGAACATATCAAACATAATAATGTGAATTTTCATCAAGAGTTAAGGTGGTATCTTTGCACTACCCTAACCTATTAATGTCCACTGACTCAGTGGTTCCTATGACATTACTTTTCCTAACAGAAAGGTCTGCATTATTATAACTATGATGTCACAGCAAAATTGGATGCATATTATTTTCAGCAATAGCCAGATTAGAAACTAGTTTGCTCTAGGAAGAGGTGAGAGGAAGGAGCACAATAAGTGAAGAGCTTGTTGCAGTTGATCTTGACATATTTTGATTCAAATATCAAAGATACACCCGGGCTATAAATGCATTCTTGAGAGAGCAAGTTCACTGTGGGATTGCTCCTTGTTCACAGATTGCCTAGAAATTGCATATGACAACTAAACGGGAAATGTAGCCTCGGGGATAATCATCAGATTACCAGAATTAGCAAAAGATTACCGAAATTGCCTCGTGAAGTTCCTCCTGTTACTGTCCGCTCTCAGAGTTTGCTCCAGAGGATGGTTTGGAAGGTCCAATGGAGATGGAGAGGCATCTCTGGGTGGAAGGTAGAAGAGGTGGGATGGCCTGGATGTGGAGGAGAGAAAAATTCCCTTTTTGGAAATAACACTGGCATCTCACAGGGCTATCACGGTTTCTGATGAGATTTTAGGTCCTCGGTTTTGTGAAGGGGTGAGAGAGAGGGCCTTCAAACCCTCTCCAACATTTGTGCATAGGTGACCACAACAATAGTTCTGCCAAGGAATAGGAAGAAACTAAGCAGTAGACTTGCTAGGTGCAGGCTGATAATTGAACTGGTTAGTCAATTAAATTTATTCAGCACTTACCGTGTGCAGCACACTGTACTAAGTACTTGGGAGGGTACAATTTAACAAGAAACAGGCATTCCCTGCCCACAACAGTTTGTCTTTGGCTTAATTAGAAATATAAGGCCTTTTCTGATTTAGCTAAGTGGTTCCCAATCATACACATATCTTCTAGTGTAAATACTTCTAGAACCTTGAGAAGCAGCGTGGCTCAGTGGAAAGAGGCCGGGGCTTGGGAGTCAGTGGTCATGGGTTCTAATCCTGGCTCCGCCACATGTCTGCTGTGTGACCTCGGGCAAGTCACTTAACTTCTCTGGGCCTCAGTTACCTCATCTGGAAAATGGGGATTGTGACTGTGACCCCCACGTGTATCCCCCCAGTGCTTAGAACAGTGCTTCACAAATAGTGTTTAACAAATGCCATCATTATTATTATTATTATTATTATTATTATAACCCAGCTATGAAGGAGTAGGAGCAACTTCATGCGTGATTCAAGTGCCTCCAGTCTTTTGAGTTTAAAGTTTCCCAGTTAACTGGAACTGCATTTGAAAATTGCCTTCCACATTTCTATTTCATCTTTAGCAAGGCCAGGTAGTATATGCTGATCGTACATAACATATTACATAGTACTACTTTATTCTATTGATGATGGAAAAACTATCAGGGTAAGTTTCTCCATTTCTGCCCCAGAGTATTCTCTAGTATCTAGAAAATATTTTCAGGGCCATCACACTTTTTTTTTAAACAGATCTTCTCTTTCAATCAACCAGGTACCAACAGAAGTTCTCCCATGAACTGGGGTAGAAATTTTCTATATCAAAATTTATGTAAAATGTACAATCCACAATGCAGATGTCATGAGCCAAATACAAGATGACAAATGTGATAAGACAAATGCATGGACTTGAAATTTATGACAGTGATTCAACAAACTGAACTCTTTTTAACTATTTTTATATTAGGCTACAGTGAGCTTAGCCTTTGAAGAAAATGGTCCTAAATTCAAATTTAACTTTTCAATACAAATACAGTAATATCAAATATTAATTTTTACCCTTCATTTTCATAAAAAGAGTGGCCACAATGAAAGCAAAGAAACTGTGCTTTGCAAGTATTCTCAAGAGCTACGTTATACCAAACTAGCATTTTGGATTTTAACACTTCCAGACTCATGTTTCAGTAAGTTTCTCTTTTATATTTGGCACATGTCAAAATCCAAGGAAAAATACAAGGTGGAACCATTTGCAGAGTCTCACAGTGATGAGATACATATTTCAGGATTTTCGCCAACTACCCAAAAAGCTTAAAGTGGTACCATGGGGTCCCACTTTTGTCTGGGATGATGGGGATGGGAGGAAGGAGCTATGGAAGTGGTCCAGCAGCACGAGGATGAGAGGAAGGAAGACAAGAAGAAATAGGAGGAAGAGAAGGAACAAATAGGTGAGAAGACAAATGCATCTGCTCCTTCTAATACCACCACCCCAGATGAATT
This sequence comes from Tachyglossus aculeatus, assembly GCF_015852505.1. NCBI lineage: Eukaryota > Metazoa > Chordata > Mammalia > Monotremata > Tachyglossidae > Tachyglossus > Tachyglossus aculeatus. The sequence goes on along the minus strand of NC_052067.1, from coordinate 32,297,807 downwards.
AGTCCATTCAAGAAATGGCAGAAATTCCCTTTACTCCACGTCCCCAACTGTCAGTTAAGGAGACACAGCTGCCTGGACACCACCGCTTCTTTCACTTTTCCACTCTTTTTGTCTTCTCCCTTTTTTCCCTTTCTGATTTACTTTTGTTTCTCTCCATCTATGATCCTCTTTTAGGAACCATCTTAAGGAGACCCCACCCTCTCTGCCTTATTTGTCTGCCTTTGATGTGATGGGGACAACCGCACCGTGATACCTAGCAGAGCTTGAGGGGGGCCACCGGGATCAAAACCTGTAAGGGTAAGATGTATGGCCCCTGTTCGTGAGAGCAACTAACTGCTAGCTACTACTGGGGAGCCAAATCCTTCTAAAGCCTTGGTTAAAAAATGTACTTGCCTGTGCCTCTGTCTGTCTCCCTCTGATTGCTCACGGCCCCTAGGATCGCCAAGTATCTCACTAGTCCCAGCTCCATCCGACATGAAATGTGACAAAACTGGATCTAATTATTAAAGAGCAAGACTAAAATCTTGGTTGACTCATTTTCCTGCTTCTGTTTCTTGCTCCCAAGTTTAACTCATCTTCTATCAACATCACTGTGTACTGAGAGAGATGTATGCACAAAACATCTCTCTCTCTACACACACACACATATATATATATTACATACATATATTATATACATACATTATATATTACATACATATGTATGTAATATTTACTGAGCACTTAATACTTACTGGTCAGATACTACTTACTGCAGTTGGTCAGACAGAAATTCAGTCACAGCTCAGATAGCAAGATAGAAAATAATAATAATAATGATGGCATTTGTTACGTGCTTACTATGTGCAAAGCACTGTTCTAAGCGCTGGGGGGGGATACAAGGTGATCAGTTTGTCCCACGTGGGGCTCACAGTGTTCATCCCCATTTTACAGATCAGGTAACTGAGGCACCGAGAGTTAAGTGACTTGTCCAAGGTCACACAGCAGGCATGTGGGGGGGCCGGGATTCAAACCCATGACCTCTGACTCCAAAGCCCGGGCTCTTTCCACGGAGCCACGCTGCTTCTCTACTTCAAATTCTACTATATGCATTTTTCTGCTATGCTGTTTTAAAGAAAGGAACGCATTAGAAAATAAATCAATATCATCTGATGATTACTGCATTAGTTCAAAGTTTACTTCTACTAATAAAATTTTAAATATTTAAAAACTCAGGATTAACATCTTTAATGGAATGTGACAGTTTAATTAGAAAGGTAAATGCTACATTGATATTAAAGTTACCCTAAACAAATTGGTAAAATTACAAACATTCTGAGGAAATGGTCATCCATTAAATTGATTATTTTGTAATAAATTCTGAATTTGTTCTACAGATAACAATCTAATGTGTCTTTCATTTATAGTTTTCAGTTGTACTTACAATGAACACTTCTCTAACAGTATTCATTTCAGCAAAAAAGGGCCAAATAAAATATTAACTTGTCACCACTTTAATATTTTTACAAGAAGCCATGGAAAAAACAACAACAACCACACCCATCATCATCAATCGTATTTATTGAGCGCTTACTATGTGCAGAGCACACCCAGGTCTGCAAGTGCATTGCAAGCAGTCGTAGGATGTATTTAGGTCGTATTTGTTACAGTGCCTAGTACTAGATGCCATGGGGTGCGCTGTCCTGGTCACTGAGACAGTAAGAGCAATTTTTAAAAATGTCTTTATGTACTTATGGATATTTGTGTGCTGAGAAGGCTATGATTGCTCATATAACCACAGCAGCAAGGAGTTAGTCAAATAAAATTCCATGTAAAAGATTGGTTTTAAAGGTGGAGAGACAGCCTACAATCTAGAGGGAGAAAGATATTAATATAAATAAGTAATCCTGGAAAAGGGGCTGCTAGGAGGGTGAAACTATGAAAGTGGTGAGGGACAGGCAGACCTACTGCTTAGGAGGACCTACAACGTAAACTCTTTCACGTTCACTGTAAGGCTTCCCATGTTTCCACATTTGTTCAAGCTCCTATAAGGCCAATGGTTCAACGGCACATCCTTAGCAAGTAAGGGCAAAAGCTCCAGGAATTCAAAAAACAAATGTCCATAAGTAGATTCCTGGGCCTATCAGGAACCACATCCATAAATGTAGTCTTAGAAAAAAAGCCAGACTGAATACACTAAACCAAATACTTTTCAGCTTAGAGGGGCTGATTTGGAGGGAGAAAAATAAACATTAGAAGCAAACATCCCTTTCCTTAGATAATGAAAAAGACCACTACTATTGGTGCCATTAAGAGTCATGTGGGTGCTTTATCTCTTTTCCAAATGCTAGCTTGGTTTGACCACAGAGAATTAGCTACCAAATAGCATAAATCATGAATTTCCTTGACTTTGCTTCTGTTTAATGTTTTGTTTCTTTTAGCAGGTCGTACTGCTTATTTTATTTTATGTAGAATGGGCTTTGGCTCCCTCTTATGGGTGCTCTCCCAGTACTTAGTAATGTTTGCCAATTTTGTGCTCTCTAGGAACCCTGTATAAGCCTAAACAACGGACTTCCATATTGTACAGGGACCTCGCCCTTAAAACTATTTCACCCAAGGCAATTCTCATCCAAATCCCAGAGATTATTTGGCGTTAATGTGTATCAAAGTAATTTTTCACGTTCCACAAGGATGACTTCCACATTGTACTCTGAACCTAGATGTTGAATAAGCTTATCCACATCAAATAATCTAATTAATAATGAAAAGGCTTTTGCTTCCAGGCTCTGGGTCCTTAAAGTTATCTTCATCTCCTGACTCAAAGAAATGGAGGTCTAGTGTAGGTGTGCACCATGCTCACTCTAGGTTCACACGAAGTAGAGCTATTCCAAAGCAGATCTGGGGGGCCTCTACCTAAAACGACCTGTTAAAATTCCCTAAGTGACTTGCCACCCCTGAAAGTGTCCTGTAACTACCCAAACTAGCAAGGATAGCAACCTGTCCGCCAAATCAATCGATGGCATCCGTTGAGCAATTAATTAGCACAGAGCACTGTACTGAGCACTTGGGACAGTCCAATAGAGCTAGTGGACATGATCTGTGCCCATAAGGACCTTACAATCTAGTGAGAGAAGCAGACACTATAACAATAAGGGGGGTGAAAATGATTTAAATTCTGTGGGGAGTTGGAAATGCTGAAATGGCAGTGGGGAATATAAAGTGGGGAGAGGAGAATTCAATTGGGGAAGGACTCCTGGAATTAACCAGGACCACTAACTGCGGGCTAGAGCATTTCTCTCAAGAGTTCTCTCCCAGGACTGGGACATTTGAGGGACAGAGTCCACAGAGGGTCCAAGCATCCCACTTCTGAGATTAGGAGAACAGAAGCATAGCAAAACTCAGCATGGCTTGGGCTGGGTGAGCCCACTGTTGGGTAGGGACAGTCTCTATATGTTGCCAACTTGTACTTCCCAAGCGCTTAGTACAGTGCTCTGCACACAGTAAGCACTCAATAAATGATTGATTGATTGATTGACTCCCCAACTCACTCCACAGAGGCTGCAGTTCCATCACTCCCTTTTAGCACCACTTTGCGACAGGGATGGATGTGGCTCACTAGAGTGAGCTGCAGGAACTACAAACCCCCAAAGCCTCTGGGACAAATACACTTCAATGTAAATAACACATAAAGACACTTTACAGGCACATGGGATGAAACCTGAGGTATTGTCACTAATATTTGAGCCCATCCTCATTTTGGTGCAGAAGGGAAACAAGCCTAAATGCTAAGGCCTGGGCCTTGGGGAAGGTGAGCCATGAATTTCAACAATGAAGAGGTTAAATTTATCAGGCAGCCAGATACCCTGACTCCCTAGACCCCATGATCTTGCACAGATCCCAGGAACTAGCAGGATCCCCCACTTCTAGACTGTGAGCCCACTGTTGGGTAGGGACCGTCTCTATATGTTGCCAACTTGTACTTACCAAGCGCTTAGTACAGTGCTCTGCACACAGTAAGTACTCAATAAATACGATTGAATGAACTAGCAGTGTTGCACTTTTCTCCCCATGAAGTACTTTCATGTAATCAATGTTACATTTTTCTAAATAGTTAACAGTTACGAATGCCATGAACCTGTCAAGTTATGTTCCTTAAGCCGTGCTGCATCGATGGCTGAATAATGGAGAACACTTCCGACAAATCCCACAGGTAAGCAAAAATGACACTGTAAATCCTCTCTACCCTCTCCACGGTTCATAGAGGCTTTTCTGGCCCTGTTATACCCCTGACCCAGTCCTCTCATCCCATCTCCCCAGCCACTTGCCCCCATATTTTGTTCTAAATCAGTGACCTACACGATGCTCCCCACTCAAATCATGCTACCACAGCCAGCAGGAGGTGGAAAGAAAAATGTTCTCCAGGGGCTGGACAGTTGGGTCCTAGCCCCAACTCTGAAGCAGTGTGGGCCTATAGGTTAGAGCACAAGGTCTGGGAGTTAGAAGGACCTGGGTTCCAATCCTGGCTCCGCCACTTGCCAGGTGTGTGACCTCGGGCAAGCCACCACTTCACCGTGCCTCAGTTCCCTCATCGGGAAAACGGCTCCATGTGGGATAGGGACTTTGTCCAACCTGATTAGCTCATACCTACCTCAGTGCTTAGAAGAGTGCCTTAAGTAAGCACTTAAATACCATTAAGCAAGAAAAGAAAACAAAAACATTCCTAGTCCCAAGTAGTGGGGAATTGGCTGGTTTGATGTGATCTCCTTCCTCACCTCTCTTGATCAATCAATGAAAAATAATGACCACTCCCAGTGCACAGAGCACTGCAGCAATCACTTGGGGGAACTGGCAGGCATGATTCCTGCTGCAACCTAGCAGAGGGAGAAACTAAAATAAACTATGGCTAAGAGTGAGTGAAAGAATATAAAGACACGAACCTAAGTGCAATAGGGTGATGTGATTCCCCAGGTACTTAGGTGGAGGCTCCTGCCCAGCTCCATTCCATCCTCTCATCTCTCTCCCCCATAACCATGCACAACTGGGCTCTGGGATTCTCAGCAGCTCCATTCCGCAGGCCTTGTTCACTGATTTACAAAACAAAAATCCTGGGGCCCAGGGAAAAGACAGGTAAGGGAGGCCAGAGGCAAGTTTGGGGTTGGGACAGGGGACAAAAACTTCTCCATACAAGGAAGAGGAGAAAGGGAGATGCAAGAGGGTAGGAAGAGTGAAGGAAGAGATTTACTGGGAGTGATCAGTGCATGACCTGTCAATTGGCTTCAACTGGCTGTAAATACTATAGGGTGGCCTTAACCTGACGTGTGGTTTACAAGCAGTCTTTCAAATTATGACAGAGTTGGTTCCTAAAACATTGTGTCCAATCAAAAGTTTGATCATAACCAGTTTTTTCACTAGAATACCATAAATGGGAAAGTGGTCCCTGAATTACGAGAAACACTGACTTTAACCAAAACTATTCTGAATTGTGTAGTCAAATGGTATAGCTACACAAAAATTTATGTTGCAAACAAGCAATCTTAAGTACATAAAAATCAAATTTAAGGTTAATATAGTACAGTACCATACTGTACAATGTCCCTTATCCTATGTTCAAATGATATGAATAGCATAGAGAAATTTTTAACCTCAATTTTCACCCCAAAATGACCTCACAGGTGGGACCGACTGGATGACATTTCCTCATACTTGCTCCTTTGTCTTCGTTTCTTCATAACTATTTAGCTTATGCAACCCTGAATCTGCATTTCCCGGACTCATATATCTCCTGTCTGGTGTTGCTTTTTAAATTCATTTTTTTTTTGTCATATGTGCATAAAACTAGGTCGACTCCTTCCCCAGCTGCAATGCCTCTCCTCGCACATTTCCATGACCACCACAGCCAAGTGGGCCATGAAAGGGTTCCTTGGGAGGAGACGGACCCTTTCCCAAGCATTCCCTGCCCCTGGCTATTTCACCGGAACAAAGCTGTGGCAGTCCGGGGACTGCATGTGGGGAGAAGGAGCCTGGTGTTAACCTTCCAGATGCCAGATTGGTCTGGACCACCCAACCAGGATAGTGACTGTCCTGGTGGGTGGAAGGCTGGAGCTGGGAAAGGGGTGGCCCAGCCGCATGCAACGGTATTTTCAAATTTTGGCAAGAAAAGAGGTGGAAGTCTGCAGGATTCCAGGGGGATAAGGAAAACATCCAGGAGCTACACTGAGAAATAAGAGAAAAGGTTTAAAGAGAGGTGAGAGTTGGGTAGGGACCGTCTTTATATGTTGCCAACTTGTACTTCCCAAGTGCTTAGTACAGTGCTCTGCACATAGTAAGCGCTCAATAAATACAACTGAATGAATGAACAGACTCATATTACATCTACATCAATCACTCAGCATTTATTGAGTATGTACTTTTTTAATGGTATTTGTTCAGTACTTACTTTGTGACAAACACTGTTCTAAGCACTGGGGTAGGTTCAAATTAATTAGGCTGGACACAACCCCTATCCCATATGTATCAGCCTCCTCTCTGATCTCCCATCCTTCTGCCTCTCCCCGCTTCAGTCTATACTTCACTCTGCTGCCCGGATTATCTTTGTACAGAAACGTTCTGGGCATGTCACTCCCCTCCTCAAAAATCTCCAGTGGTTCCCTGTCAACCTACGAATCAAGCAAAAACTCCTCACTCTCGGCTTCAAGGCTGTCCATCACCTCACCCCCTCCTATCTCACCTCCCGTCTCTCCTTCTCCAGCCCAGCCCACACCCTCTGCCGCTAACCTCCTCACTGTGCCTCGTTCTCGCCTGTCCCGCCACCGACCCCCGGCCCACGTCCTTTCCCTTGAATGCCCTCCGTCTACATACCCGCCAAACTAGTCTCTTCCTCCCTTCAAAGCCCTACTGAGAGCTCACCTCCTCCAGGAGGCCTTCCCAGACTGAGCCCCCTTTTTCCTATTCTCTTCGCAATCCCTCCCGCCCTACCTCCTTCCCCTTCCCATAGCACTTGTATATACTTGTATGGATTTATTACTCTATTTTACTTGTACATATTTACTACTCTATTTTGTTAATGATGTGCACATAGCTATAATTCTATTTATTCTTCATGTTTTGTTTTGTTGTTTGTCATCCCCTTCTACACTGCGAGCCCGTTGTTGGGTAGGGACTGTCTCTATATGTTGCCAATTTGTACTTCCCAAGTGCTTAGTAATAATAATAATAATGAAGGCATTTGTTAAGCACTTACTATGTGCAGAGCACTGTTCTAAGCTCTGGGGGGATACAAGGTGATCAAGTTGTCCCACGTGGGGCTCACAGTCTTAATCCCCATTTTGCAGATGAGGTAACTGAGGCTCAGAGAAGTTAAGTGACTTGCCCAAGGTCACCCAGCAGACATGTGGTGGAGCCGGGATTCGAACCCATGACCTCTGACTCCAAAGCCCATGCTCTTTCCACTGAGCCACGCTGCTTAGTACAATGCTCTGCGCACACAGTAAGCGCTCACTAAATACGATTGAGTGAATGAATGGGGCTCACAGTCTAAGTAGGAGGGAGAAGAGGTACTGAATCCCCATTTTCTGTCTGATGAAACACAGGCTCAGAAAAGTGAAGTGACTTGTCCAAGGTCACACAAAAAGCAAGAGGAAGAGCTGGGACTATAACCCAGGCCCTCGGACTCCAGGCCCGGGCTCTTGACACGATGCTATAGGCCACATTGTTACAAGTTCTCAGGGTGGGCCCGCCCCCAACTAGGTGTAGAGTTCTGTTCTAGTGCTTGGGAGAGTACAAAAGAGTTGGTAGACATGATATCTGTTTATCACCACCAGGCAGGGATTGTGTCTTTCGCATCTACTGTACTCTCACAAATACTCGGTAAATTGCTTTACACAGCAGGAAACTCTTCGAGGGCAGGGAGATCTGGTCTACCAACTCTACTGTACCTTCCCAAGTGCTTAGTACAATGCTCTGCCCATATTAAGCACTCAGTAAATACCACTGATTGAAACACTTCTGATGATATCTGTTTATCACCACCAGGCAGGGACTGTGTCTTTCGCATCTACTGTACTCTCACAAATACTCGATAAATTGCTTTACACAGCAGGAAACTCTTTGAGGGCAGGGAAATCTGGTCTACCAACTCTACTGTACCTTCCCAAGTGCTTAGTACAATGCTCTGCCCATATTAAGCACTCAGTAAATATCACTGATTGAAACACTTCTGATGATATCTGTTTATCACCACCCGGCAGGGATTGTATCTTTCGCATCTACTGTACTCTCACAAATACTCGGTAAATTGCTTTACACAGCAGGAAACTCTTCGAGGGCAGGGAGATCGGGTCTACCAACTCTACTGTACCTTCCCAAGTGCTTAGTACAATGCTCTGCCCATATTAAGCACTCAGTAAATACCACTGATTGAAATACTTCTGATGATATCTGTTTATCACCACCAGGCAGGGATTGTATCTTTCGCATCTACTGTACTCTCACAAATACTCGGTAAATTGCTTTACACAGCAGGAAACTCTTCGAGGGCAGGGAGATCTGGTCTACCAACTCTACTGAACCTTCCCAAGTGCTTAGTACAATGCTCTGCCCGTATTAAGCACTCAGTAAATACCACTGATTGAAATACTTCTGATAAACAAAAAGGGAAAATGATGATCGCCGTCTAAATTCAACCAGTCAACGTTACAGGTTGTCTTTTCCAGAATTTTGGAAAATCCTCAAATACTCCCAAGATAAACTCTCTTGGAAAGCAAACCATATAATTACAAAGGGTTTGGCTTTGTATGGTTTCGTCAAAAATCTGATGCATGTTTGATTTAGCTGAAATTCACATTTCTTAAATAACAATGAATTAAACAATTCTGTTAATCTGTTTATTCAACTCCCCTTTCAGCATAAACTTCAAGGGAAATAAAATTTCAATCACTTGAACTGAAGATGGATAATCATCTATCAAATTTATCTTTTGTCTTTTCCTCCCAAACTCTGGCACATTATCCACCATCGCTAAAACCTTTCTTGTATCTAAAGTTCTGCAGCAAATAAGCACTTATTTGCCTCGATTTATCCCACTGACTTCAAGACAATTCTGTTAATCTGTTTATTCAACTCCCCTTTCAGCATAAACTTCAAGGGAAATAAAATTTCAATCACTTGAACTGAAGATGGATAATCATCTATCAAATTTAACTTTTGTCTTTTCCTCCCAAACTCTGGCACATTATCCACCATCGCTAAAACCTTTCTTGTATCTAAAGTTCTGCAGCAAATAAGCACTTCTTTGCCTCGATTTATCCCACTGACTTCAAGACAAATATGATTTGATAACGGACATCAAAACTTAAGTGGCATGCTTAATAGTGATTACCAGAGTGAAAATATAGACGAGCCTGAAAATGAATTAAATGAAAAAATAAAAATGGTTGGTAGAAAGCTTGAATTATATCACATAAAATTACAAGGCTGGAAAAATTTTACTCTAAAAGGCAGAAAAAAGGAACTCAACTGACATATCAAAGCCTAAAATAACATGCCACAAAACTTGATCAGGCCATTCATTTTTCCTTAAATCTGAACTGAAAAGGTGACCCTCTGAAAACAACAACAAATTTTTTCCTTATGCTGGATTTATGCATTTTTTTAGCAAATTGCTGCTGCATTTGTGACAGTAGACTAAGAGGCCCCTTAAAGTGTAAAAGATAAATCTTTCCATTTATCAGCAATTATGTGAGCCAGGGGTGTTGGAAAGGTCAGCAGACCCCCTGCTAAATGATAATGGCTGATCACATATGAGGGACAAAATAAATAGAAATACACCATGCCAGAGCATTGTACTAAATGGCATGGAACTCAGTAAGGGCAACCTATTAGCAGATGGTTTGTAAAAAGTTTGGAAAAGCCTTCACTCACCCTCTATTTTTTAATTGCAACATGTACACAGGTGTTCTAATGAATAACAATCCAGAGGAAGATCATATAGCACATCTTAATATGTAACTACCACTTCCCCTCCAGAAAAGTAACTACTGTAAATTATTTTTGAGCATTCTAGGAAGAGCAACTTTTATGGCAACCTGGGGCATTTCTGTGATAGAAATAATTTAACAACACACTAGACATCGCATGTAACTATGCTATCATCTATAAATAGCTCTTTTCCTTCCATCAACCCTATCAAAATGAACATAATGTACAGAAAAGATTTTTAGGTATCGATACCTCCTCTAAGCAACCAATTACTGTATAGAATGGACGACAAAGAACTTGATTTTTGCATTTCCAGGTGGACTGTTATAGTTACTACAGAAGAGCTATAAAAGAGGTATGAAATAAATACTTTAGCCATAAACCTCGGGCATCCTATGCCTTCCATCAAACCATTGCAATTAATATGAAATTCTAAATACAGAATATAATGCCACATAAATAGTATAACAGCCAAGTCCTGTCTAAGAAGCCATATGTTTTTTCCCATTGTTCAAAAAAAGGAGATGACTTCCCGTCACTTATGTTTCTGATTAGCAAGGTGATTTATGCCACAATCACTAAAAATGCCAGCAAGTGAATGAGAAAATGCATAGTGACTGCACCAGATGTGCACAATAAACAGGAATCCCATTGTAATCTCTGGTACTTAGTTTATATGAAGGTAATGTAAGAAACACTCTTGGATATGGCAAAGTCACTCTTTTTTTACATTTGACTATAAATGATATGAAATAAATTGTGTGTTTTATTCTTTATGGCATGCATACATTGATAAATTAGGTACAGTTTTGTATCCCGACTTATCTACAAGACAAACCTGGCTAAGATCATGGGGATTAATTGCTTCAGAAGTGTGAAATGCAGCTTTTCCATTCTTTTCTGCACACTCAGTGAAGAAACAATGATTAATCACTGTTTAACTATTCTCTTGAGGATCTACAAGATTGCCAAAGCAGGGCTTATCCTCATAAATCCAAAAAACACAGGTTTAAATTTGTTGCCAACAACTGAAAGAACATGAACTTAAAGTCATTCGTTATCAGATTAAAATAATGTCAAGGTTTTAGAATCCCTACTGTTGCACAATAATCTTTAATCTCCCAATACAAAAGGAAATTAGATTATCACAAAAGATTCCAGAACAGTGTGTATATTTTACAAAGGTAAAAATGAGCACCTAAACAGGAATTTATCAAAACCGTGTCATTCTGCAAATAGCCATCACGCTACAGTTCTCTGCACACAAACTGCAGCATCAGGGGCAGTATTATCATATCAATAGATCTAATTATTAGCCCTAAGTATTAACCCACTCTAAAATCCGATATATTCATTCTCTGTTGTACAATATCAGATGAAAGAAAACAATGCAGCTTTAATTTTACCTAAAAAACATGGCTAGTCCAGTGGAATTTCACTGCACACCAGCTGTGGCCTGCTGACACACACACTGGACAGATTTTCCTGATCAACTCTAGAATTTAACTAGCACACTGAATGCCAACAACATCGATGAAAATTTTTGGTATCCAACCCTGCTACAACAAATTGCTCAGTTTAATTCGCATTGTCCTTTGCTTTCTGGCGGCAGGGGCACAAAGGATGAGGAGCTAAAAGATGGTTCCCATTTTTCAATTCCTTTTGAAGCCATTCACATTTGTGTAAAGGACATTTATAAAATAAATGACAGCTGGCTATTATTATTAAAATTTATCAAATGGCATAAAGGGAGCAGTTTAACCTATAACTAAAGGATCTAAGCTTCAAATTAATATTCCCAAGTAACTCATGTTCTAAAACAGATATCACAAATGATCCCTGCTTAGCTGGATGAACGGGGCTATTTTTGAAAAGAAATTTTACAATTTCTCTCCAAAACTGTCTCGAGAAATTTTATTTTAGTTATTTAAAAAAATTATGACTCATTGTCAAGATTCAGAGCCCAAATCTTAACTGCTAAAAGTAAAACAATTTCTTCAAAAAGGCATGGGTTAGAGGAGACCTAAATAGGGAGAAAGTCAAATGAAGTCCAGACCTTAAGATATAGTTTAAAAGATCAGCATATGTCAGTTCTCAATTATCCAAGGGCAGGTTTTCTGGATATCCACACATAGTTTCTGTTCTGTCTCTCCAACCTGCTTCCCTTCCATATGGGATTAGACTGTTTCACTGCTCTTTAATAGCACCCAAAGAGAAGTAATACAAAGAATGGAATATATAGAACTGATTATCAATTTCATTGTTCATTAAGTCTTTTGAAAGTGACTGGGGAAGAAGGGGAAGCTAGAATCTGGATTTAGGGTTTAGGAGTTCCCATGTTACGGTTTCTTCTGGAGTATGCTCTACTCCAGCAAATAACTGTGAGAGTAAAATGTATAATTAAATGTCTAAACTTTAATATACTCATAAACAGCCAACCTAGCACTTAAGTGTATACTCATCCTCAACACTTATGTATCTGCATATACTGATTTATTAAGAATAAATTTATTCAGGGGACTGATATTTCATCATGGCACATTTGGTTTAGTCCCTCTCTCTTCTGATTCTTCCTGGTGTCCAATCTGAATAGCTTGTAACCATCTCAGTGCTTAGAACAGTGCTTGGCACATTGTAAATGCTTGACAAGTACTAATGCTCTCTTGACTACATCATATTTTTGTTCACTCCTTCCAACCCTATTTACTGAGCACTTAATGTGTGCAGAGGGCTGTATTAAGTGCTTGGGAAAATACAACAATAAACACATTCCCTGCCCACAATGAGCTTACATTCTAGAGAAGGGGAGACAGACATCAATACAAATAAATAAATGACAGGTATGTATGTAAGTGCTTTGGGGCTGGGAGCGGGGAAAAACAAAAGGGAGCAAGTCAGGGTGACGCAGAAGGGAATGGGAGAAGAGGAAGCAGTGGAAAGGGGGCCCTGATCTGGGAAGGCCTCTTGGAAGAGGAGGAGACTATTGTCGGATTTGAGGAGGGAGTGCGTTCCAGGCCAAAGCACAGTGAGAAGGTTTGTACTAGAGGAGCAAAGTGTGCGGGCTGTGTTGTAGAAGGAGAGTAGTGAGGTAAGGTAGGAGGGGAAAGGTGGTGGAATGCGCGTGGAAAGAGCACGGGCTTTGGAGTCAGAGGTCATGGGTTCAAATCCCAGCTCTGCCAGTTGTCAGCTGGGTGACGCTGGGCAAGTCACTTAACTTCTCTGTGCCTCAGTTACCGCATCTGTAAAATGGGGATAAAGACTGTGAGCCCCCTGTGGGACAACCTCATCAATCGTATTTATCATCAATCGTATTTATTGAGTGCCTACTCAACCTGATCACCTTATAACCTCGGCAGTGCTTAGAACAGTGCTTTGCACATACTAAGCACTTAATAAATGCCATTATTAATAGTGAAGAGTTTTTGTTTAATGCCAAGGTGGATGGGCAACCACTGGAGTTTTCTGAGGAGTAGAACGTTTTTGTAGAAATCGCTTTGTAGAAAAATGATCCGGGCAGCAGAGTGAAGTATAGACCGGAATGGGGAGAGATGGGAGGCTCTGTCTGTCCCCCCCACCCCAATGAGAATGGAAGCTCCTAACGGGCAGGGAATGTGCCTTCTGGCTGCTTCTACTGTATCTCCCCAATCTCTTAATATAATGTGTTGAATTCACTCATTCATTCAATCATATTTACTGAGCATTTACTGTGTGCAGAGCACTGTACTAAGTGCTTGGGAAGTACAAGTTGGCAACATATAGACATGGTCCGTACCCAACAATGGGCTCAAAGTCTAAAAGGGGGAGAGAGACAACATAACAAAACATGTGGATGGGTGTCAAGTCGTCAGAAGCTGCTCAATAAACATCCTTTTCACTACTATTAAATTTAATAATCTATTTTATTTTACTAAAGAAAACCAAGTCAAAAAAGTTAAAAGCATGTATTGTTTAAGGAAAAACCTCATTGTAGTACCTAAGCCTTGACCGATGCTACATGCATGCATTTCTTCCAACACCTCATTGCATTCTACTCACACTTTCCTTAACTCAATGGCCTTCGAGCAAAAATGCCTAATGAAACCATGTTTTACTGCAGAGCTGCCTGTACTCTTTACACTTCTCTTCACTCTAAACTATTATCTTCACCCAAAAATGTATAGAATATCCATTAAGCACTAAACTATGTATTATTTCTGGAGAATAGCCCTGTGAGCATATAATACAATAAAAATATAAACAGCATATCAAAAGGTGGCAAAAAGCAAGGACAAATTCTCTCTCTCTCTCTCTCTCTCTCTAGCAACAATGAAACATCTTTTTACAAATGTTCCTATTCCAAATAGTCCATTTAGGCTACTTAGAATCATCCTGATGAAGGGTGCTTTAATCACTGAAAAATATTTATCTTATTAATAATGCTATAATGTCTCATATTGTTAAATTGTACTCTCCCAAGCGCTTAGTACAGTGCTCTGCACACAGTAAGTGCTCAATCAATATGACTGACTAAATAATACTAGTTTACCCATGTCCAACATGAAATGGATTAGCCGTAGTCAATCACTAAGGAATTTTAATCCCAGTTCAAAAAATCAATATAACTACTGTTTAATCATTTCTTCTACAACATTATAGTTGTATTCTTGAAGAACTTTCGGTAATGGAGAAATTATGTTTCAGTAATCACTGATTCAATGGAAACTAATGGGTTGGGACATGGTTCACACCTAACGCCTTGACATTTTCAATACAAAGTCTATATTATTATGTTGTTTAGAGGGCAAGGATATAGCCAAAGTGGTGTGCTTTAAAACACGGCTGGCATGAATGTTGTAGGAAAGGAAGCACAAATAAAAGTACCAAGGGACTGGATTGTCTATATTTCCCAGAAGTTACTGTACATATGATTGATTGATTGATTGATTATGGGAGGAGTTTGACCTCTCTGCCTTCAGTGGGAGAGCTCCACTCCATTATGGGCATGTAGGATTTTTCCACAGAGGGATCACTGAGAAGAAGGTTTAGTTCCCTCAGTGTGCTGCGCTCATTCTCACCTGCTCCTGGTTGGGACCATGTCAAAACAAGAGGTATCCAAGATAATTCATTTCTTTCTGCTTAAGCTACACAAAAGGTAAAAAAAGAAGGGAGGGTGTGCTAATTGGGGTTATTTAGTCTAAATTCCTTTCCCATCCACTTCCTCCAAGCAAAGCCTTAGGATGACTATGCAGTTAAGCATACGGTGAGTGACAACAATTCATGCTTTGCATTTGCAGCTTTAAAGCGTAATGCCTTTCTGTAAACCTGTCTTCAGGCCTTATAACTCCCTTCCTTGCCTCAAAACTCACCAGACCTCAGTGCTTCCCACCTCATAGTCTTCCAAAAACAAAAAACAAAAACGAAAAATACTTGTTCCAGCCAATTTTCTCAATTCTACCTACATTTAAGTCACCTCTTCCATTTAGCATTTCAGGCCAGTCTCAGTACCTGGACATGTATGCATATTTGATATTTCTAGGTCTCCCTATTAGTTGCTTGTGGGCAGGGAATGTGATTTTGGCATCTGTTGCATCTCCTAAGTGATTCACACAGTGCAGTATAGTAGACGATCAATAAACACCATTAGTATTATTGTGCTGAACTGATGTGCTGACTTATGGAATATGTTATACCTGAAAGAGACTACTGTTGTGGACAGAACACTTCCTATTACTATGGTCTATCCAAACCATGTAAAGGAATTATACTCTAACATGTGACAATGGGGTAAACTGCAGTAGTACTTTGTAACTTGAGTTAAGATGTAAGCAACTTCTGAAATACTAGTAATTCACGAAGACCGCTGTCAACAGCAGCTACCTCCAAAGCATATTACTTTTTTTTATTTCCATGGTTAAGACAAAGTTTGAGAACACTAACCTTGTTTTACTATTATCCCGTAAACTTGGCACTTTCCTCGAAGTCTCCTTCATTCAACCCACACTGTGACCGAATACTGTCGATTCAACCTTCCTCTAAATCCAAACTACTGCCTTGTTAATCCAAGCACTTATCCTATCCCACCCTGACTATGCATCAGCCTCCTTGCTGACTTTCTACCTCCTGTCAATCCCAACTCCAATTCATACTTTACTTTGCTGCTGAGATCACTTTTCTAAAAAAAAAAAAAAAAAAATTCAGAATATCTTTCCCCACTTTTCAAGAACCTCCAGGGGCTGTCCATCCACTTCTGCAAACCCCTTATCATTGCTTTAAAGTACTCAATCACCTTGCCCCCTCTTATCTAACCTTACTGAATTCCTTCTTCAACTCAAGATGCTTACTTCAATCCTCTAACACCAACCTACTCACTCTACCGACCCCTTGCCTGTGCCTCGCCTCCGGCTTGGACCTCCCTCTCCCTTCATACCCAGCAGAGCTCTCCCCACACCCTCAAAGCCTTAATAAAATCATATCTCTTCCAAGAGGCTTTCCCTGACTAAGCCCTCAATTTCCCTATTCCCTCCTCTTTCAGAGTCGCTCTCACACAGATTTGTACCCATTATTCACCCCTCAGCACTCATGTGCAGATTCATAATTTATTTTATTGCCTGCCTTCCCCACTAGACTCTTAATCTTTGTAGGCAGGGAATGTATCTACCAAAATCTCTTATACTATACCCTCGCAAATGCTTAGTACTTCAACTCATCGCTAAATCCTGTTGGTCCCACCTTCACAACATTGCTACAATCTGCCCATTCCTCTCCATCCAAACTGCTACCTGGTTAATACAGTCACTTATCCTATCTTTCCTGGATTACCGCATCAGCCTCCTTGCTCACCTCCCAGCCTTCCGTCTCTCCCCACTCCAGTTCATACTTCATTCTGCTGCCCAGATCATTTTTGTGCAAAAACATTCAGGACATGTTTCCCCACTCCTCAAAAACTCCAGTGGTTGCCTAAACACCTCTGCAAACAAAAACTCCTCGCCATTGCCTTTAAAGCCCTCAATCACATTGCCACCTCCTACCTCACCCTCACTACTCTCCCACTACAACCCAACCCGCACATTTTGTTCCTCTAATGCTATCCTTCTCACTGTGCCCTGATTTCATCCATCTTGCCGCCAACACCTTGCCCATACCCTGCCTCTGGCCTGGAACACCCTCTTTATTCAAACCCGACAATTACACTCCCTCCCTTTTCAAAGCCTTACTGAAGGCCCATCTCCTCCAAGAGGCCTTCCCTGACTAAACCCCCCTTTCCTCTTCTCCCACTTCCTTCTGCGTAACTCTTACTTGCTCCCTTTGGTCACCCCCCCTCCCAGTCCCACAGTGCTTATGTATATATCTGTAATTTATTTATATTAATATCTTACTCCCTCCATCTAGATTGTAAGCTTGTTGTAAGCAGGGAATGTTTCTGTTTGTCACATTGTACTCTCACAAGCACTTACTACAGTGCTCAGCACACAGTAAGTGCTCAATAAATTCCCAGTCCTTTGTTAACTACAAAAACAACAGAAAATGGTTGCCTCACTATATCATATGAACGGCAAGACAACCAAACAGTAGCTCACCTAATCAATCACTTTGAAAATTTAATGAAGCCTAGGCTGGTTTCTATGTTTGGATCAAGACCTGATCAGGTCAGGACTCTTCAAAAACATTTCTTCCTATGGTTATCAGACCTTAGGAGAAGCCCTAGCCTCAAGAACCCTAAAATGACCAGTAGGTTCTGGATACTTACCTCAGCCTATAATAATAATAATTGTGGTATTTGTTAAGTGCTATCTGCCAGGTACTTTAAGAGCTGGGGTAGATATAAGATAATGGAGGTGGACACAGTCCCTGTCCCACATAGGACTCACAGTCTTAATCCCCATTTTACAGATAACTGAGGCCCAGATAAGTGAAGTGACTTGCCCTACAGTCACACAGGAAACAAGTGGTGAAGTCCTTTTGATTTCCAGGCCCATACTTTATCCACTAGGCCAGGCTGCTTCTCATCTACCCCCATGAACCCAGGGATCTAGTTCAGTCTAGAAATCCCTTTCTTCTCTGCTACTTCATCTCAAGAAGCCTTAAAAATCTCCTCTTTACAAGGGGTTCTCAACCCTTAGGATGACCTGGAGTAACATGGACTTCCCTGGCAGGATCCTGAAGGGAGCCTCAGACGGAATCAGTTCTGACCCAAATCGAAAGAGTCTAAGCAGAACTGGACCCATTTTCTACTCAAGGGCATGGATCATCAGGCTTTGGCTAGACAATGACTCTATCAATGTTATTTATTAAGTGCTTACTGTGTCAGAGCAAATTAAATAAGTGCTTGGGAAAATACAACACAACAGAATTGGAAGACACAATTTTTACTTTCAAAGAGCTTATGGTCTATCGGGGAAGGCAGACATTAAAATAAATTACGGAAATGGAAGAGTATAAGGATTCAATCGTAAGGGCCGTGGGGATGGGATGATTATCAAGGGCTTAAGGCCCAAGAGCAGAGGTGATGCAGAGGGGAGGGGAAATGAGTGGTTAATCAGGTGGAGGAGACAGTAGTAAAGGCTTTGAAGACAAGGATGGTCTGTCAGATGTGAAGGAGCTGGGAATTCCAGAGCAGAGGAAGGACTTGGCAAGAGTGAGTACGATGAGTAGGTGCAATGTAATAATAATAATTATGGTATTTGTTAAGTGCTTACAATGTGTCAGGCACTGTACTTAGTAGTAGGAGATTGGCAAGGTAAGGTAGGAGCGGGAGAGCTGGCTGAGTGCCTGAAAGCTAATGGTAAGGAGTTCGTCCTCAGATTTTGGAGCCGAGGACCCAACAAAAAAACATCTCCCAATTAGGCTCTCCTAGGAGTGGAAGTATTCCTGGGAGCAGAGGTTGAGGGCCAAGAGAACTGGGAGACGGAAAGAAATGCTTAGGACAAGCTCTTACCTAGCATTTTACCCCTAGAAGATAAACCCACATTTTCAAAGCGCTTCTCAAGGTTGGTTCTCTCCTGCCCTTTCGTATGTCCTAATAATAATGAAAATTTAATCATTAGCATGTGCTATTTGTTCAGCATTTACTCTGCACTAAGCAGTGTTCTAAGCACTGGGGTAAGATACATGATCACCAGGTCTGCACGGTCCCTGACCCCCACGGGGTTCACAGTTTAAGTAGGAGGGAGAACATATACTGAATCCCCATTTTACAGAAGAGAAACAGAAGCACAGAGAAGTCACACCACTTACCCAAGATCACACAGGAAGCAAGTGGCAGAGTCAGAATTCAAATCCAGTCCTCTGATTCCCAGGCCCAGGCTCTTGTCACTGGGCATTGCTTCTTCCCAAATGGTAGCAGAAAATTCATTCAATCATATTTATTGAGCACTTACTGTGTGCTGACCATTACACTGTCTGAAATGGCATGCTTCACCTCGTTCACCACTTACAAAACAATTTTCAGAAAAGGAAGCAACTTTACAGAAACGCAGAGGGAAAAACTTACAAAATTAACTGGGTTTTATCCTTTCTGATATACTGTAATGTTCTATTGCTCTGGGCTACTATAATGTGCTATTGCCACTCAACTATTCTGAAGGATTGGCATAGCGATCTCATCAACCAGATCGTACTAAACTCCATATGTGCACGACTATGCTGAGAACTCTAAAGAACTGAAATAGTCTGCAATATAAAAGTGAAAATAGCCACCCTAGCCATCATAAAAGGCCAGCTGAAAATACATCTATCCAAAACAAGAGCCTATATATATATATATATATATATATATATATATATATATATATATATATATATATATACTATATATATGTAGTAATCTGTGTGTGCATATGTGTGTGTGTGTCTGTGTGTGTGTGTCTGTGTATATGTGTGTCTATGCATGTCTGCATATGTATATATTCCTGTCCAGGCATGTGAAAATACATTTAAGTTGGCAACTTGAGAAGATACTGTCACCTTCTAAACCCAAGAAGCATCTGCCCACTGCCAACACTGGAAGAACTGGAATGGTTTCTGAAAAAAGAAGTGGACCACCATGGGGAATGAAGTGTAGAGGGGATTTAGGGGAGACTGTCAAAGAAGAGAAGGGGGGTAAATGAGTATCTCAGTGGTGCGAACGGGGAATCAAAGGAGAAGAAAGGCACCTAAGAAGGTGGCTTTCAGTGGGAGATCACTGGAGCTAGAAGAGGAAGGAAAAGTTTCCCACTGGGCAACAAAGACAAGATAGCATGAGAGAAAAAACAAATGCAAGGAGAAAAAGAAAATAGTTTAACTGAGCAACAGCAAAAAGAAAAGGAGAGCTATTGGAAAGCAAAAGACAGATGGAAAAAGACAGGACGAAGGAGGAGAAGAGGGAAAGTGAGTCAATCTGAGAGGACATAGTTGGCAGCATGGGCAAAAGGAGAGAGATCAGGGTAAATAAAAAGAAAAGAGGACAAGAGGCTCCCACAGGGAAACCAAGCATGGATTACAGGAGATGAAAACTGGAGTAGAGGACCATAAGGAAAATCAAGCATCAGGTGGGGAAGAAGAGGAGAAGAGTAGCTGGGGAAAGAGACAGGGAGGAGGAAAGAAGAGAAAGGAGGAGGAAAAAAATGGCAATATGACCCAGAAGGCTACGTGCACAAAATAAAACGTTACATATCACAAACCTTTTAGAAGTTGTGTGCAAGTTCACAGGGCTAGGAAGATGCTTGAAGTTGCATAATGGTATTGTTCAGCTTGCCTTCAGGACTAGGACTGGATGAATCAGGAACAGAATGGATCAGTTCAGATGTTCTCATCCAGATTACTTGGAGAACATATGATGTACCTGCAGAGAACAGAAAAGTATCTGATTTATAAGTGTGATTACCCAAACTAAACAACACAATGGAAGAGAAAAATGGGGTAAAAAAATCCTTTCTGTTCCAATGTCCCTTAAATATTTCATATATGAACCTAATTAGAAGATTCCCAGCACTTACTCGCTTGTTCTTTTGAGAAGCATTTTGCAATATTATCAGTATAGGTCATTAGGCAAGCTAGATTCTAATTCTATCTAGGATCAAATTGCCTATAATCCAACTCCACAGAGTCACATATAAGGCACTTTGTTGCAGACGGTCACGAAAGATAAAAAATAGAACACAGAAGACACAGGGCATGTAAATTGAGGCAACATCTGTGTAAGCTCCTTGTGGGCAAGGAACTGGGTTGTACTGTAGTCTCCCAAGCACACAGTACAGTGCTCTGCACATAGTAATGGATCAATAAATGACTGATTGATATCAGAAAAAAGATAATATTTCTAAGACACTAAATATTTAAAATCAACAATCCTGAAGAAAACATTAACGTAAACTATTAGGGGGGCCGTTGAGGATCATTTATGTAATTTGCTAGTCAAAATAGGATGGTGTTCATAGTTCACATTTTTGTAAGTGGCTCACTGACCAGCCAATAGAAGAAAAGATAGACTGTAGATGGGAAACCACTGCTGACCCTTCCTAATGGTACTTGATACACATTTACTATTTTATTCTATTCTAAATATTTTCTATTTATTTTATTTTGTTAGTATGTTTGGTTTTGTTCTCTGTCTCCCCCTTTTAGACTGTGAGCTCACTGTTGGGTAGGGACTGTCTCTATATGTTGCCAACTTGTACTTCCCAAGCGCTCAGTACAGTGCTCTGCACACAGTAAGCACTCAATAAATACGATTGATTGATTGATTGATTTACTATGTGCCAAACACTGTCCTATATGTTGGGGTCGATACAGGTTAATTAGGCCGAAGACAGTCTCCGTCCCACATGTGGCTCCCAGTCTAAGTAGGAGGGAGAACAGGTATCCCCGTTTTACAGTTGAAGAAACAAGCACAGTGAAGTTAAGTGGCTTGCCCAAAGTCACACAGCAAGCAATTGGCAGAGCTGAGATTAGAACTCACATCCTTCTGACTTTCAGGCCTATGTTCTCTCCACTGGGCCACACTGCTTCTACACTTGTTTTCAACTTTATGCTCAATGAATACATCTGTAAACACCATAAGCTGTGATCTAAGGATTTGATTTTATATGGACGAACCTAAAGATTCCCGTAGAAGCATAAGTCTCATTTTCTCAGTATAATGTACTTCGGTATCTTTCAATTTTTCCAGTGTGTGTTCACTCTTTGAATACATATTCAACGTATCACCTACGTCTTGGGTAAGTCCAAGTCTATCACTACTACTTGTAGCAGATGGAAATCATTTTCAATTAGTAGGGGACCAGGCAAAACAACAAGTTATGTTCTATTGATAATATTATTAAATTATAATCAATCACATCTTGAGAAGTGTCCACTTCTAAAACTAAAAATCTTTTGGTTTTATATTTGTCTCGTTCTATCTGCTGTTAATCTTGTATTGCCCTAGACTGATCTCTTAAAAATAACACAATAAAGGAAATGGAGGCAAAAGGGAAGAGGGAGAAGGAAAGAAAGAGGCTTAAAAACAGAAGGAAAGCATATGAAAAGACATTAAAAGAGGAGGAGAGGGTACCAAAGTCCGTGTTTCCCTTTTACCAATTTAACAGTCCAGTGACAAATGCGTAGAGGGGAGGTGTACCATATTCTCACTGAGAGGATATACAAGTTCTTTTTCTATTTTCTCTATATTCTCATAGGAGTTGAATAAATGTAGAGAAATCCAGAAACAGATATACACATGCATATATAAAAATTATTGTCAGTGTATAAGTTACTGCTGCCCTGGGACTGCAATAATTTATGTAACATCTGTTTTCATATTTTTTCTAATTTTTTTCTAATTAACATGCATATTTAACGCATAAATGCTCCAACCACCTCTTTTCTGCTGAGTTTGCGTCCCTCGCCCCTCTTTTTGTTTAAGTTTTGTACTCTTGGGAAGTTTCAGGATAGAAGGAAACATATTTGACTGAAAACACAGATTAGGAAAATTGTAAATAGAAAATATTTTACAATACTTCACACAGGTGTCAGGGAAATGAAAAATCTTGCTGAAATGGACAGCTTTATTAAAATATAAAACTAGCTATAGACTCTTATTTTAATTTTTATAGTACTCATTAACAGCTTACTATATGTCAAGCACTGTTCTAAGCACAGGAGAAGACAGAAGACAGCCTTGTCCCATATGTAGCTCACAGGTATTGAATTCCACTTTGCAGCTGAGGAAATTGGGCACAGAGAAGTTAAGTGACTTGCCCAAGATTACACAGCAAGCAAGTGGCAGAGGTAAGATTAAAACCCAGTCCTCTGGCTGCCAGGCCCATGCTTTAACAATTAGGCCACACTGCTTCATTTTTCTTTATTCGTGTGCAGATGTACCACTGAGAATGAGAACATGGGCCTAAAATTAAAATAAAATTTTAAAAAAGCCAACTTTTCCTGCTTTAGTCAATAATTTAAAAATAGGGAAGTCAAATGTTGACTAAGGTTTGTTTTTCCTTGAATACATATTTAAAACATTAACTATACCACTAAGGTTTATTTTTCCTTGAATACATATTTAAGACATTAACTATACCTTACCTATCCCAAATTCACAAGGTGATAGCTTGAATAATTGGATGATAAGCTCAAAAGTACATCATATTGCCACGAAGTCTAAAAGCATTCAAGTTCTTAAAGTGCAGAAAATGCATTCAGCTTTCCAGAGGAAAGCTACTTCTTAGGGGAAAACAATATTTTTTTCAACAAAAGCCTGATTCCACTAATGTATGTTCACTAGATCAAAAATTGTAGTAACTTCAAAGTACTTAGGTTAACTGACAACAATCAAATTGCAAATTCAGAATTCAATTTCTGCTCTACTTCATTTTAATAGGAAGATAAATGTCAGTGATATACCTAATAACCAGTCATAAAAATCACTTAAAAGTATATTTCAAAATCAGTAGTGATTTTTTTCCTCTTGAAATTCATCTGATAAGGGAAGTTCAAAGCCCAAATCAGGTAGAGCATGCCCATGAGTAAATGATCATTGTGATATAATTATATACATTTTTAATGTGAATATATGGAATGCTTAAATTTTCCATGAACAGAAGGCACATATCACTCCCAGAGTCTATATTTTGCTTTCAATATTGCATTCCTTGAAGACACAGAGCATATCTATTTACATTATAAATCACATACCAATACTTTCTGACAATGATTATGAATGCCAAAGTACCCATAGAATCCATTTTGAAGTTCTTCAAATCTGGTAGAACACCTTCACTGTAACCTAGAAACTGAGTTGAAGATGCTCATTATTGAAGGACACCGCTACACTTAATAATACCCAAGAAAGCTTCACAAACGCTTATTGTGAAATTAAAAGGTAGACGAATGCATAAGCCAATTTCAACTTACACTTTCAAGGAGGTGAAAGGAGAAAATTTCCCCATCTTGTTCTGAAAAGTATCTCAGGACCCAATGTAATGTAGGATGGACTATGCTCTAGTCAGTTTAATTTGGGGATTTAGAATTTTCTCTTTTCTGTGAATATATGAAATATAACATGGAACCAATTTTTTCCCATCTAAGGGCAGACAGATGCCTGGTACCAGTCTGAACCTATCAGCCACGCTATGATAACAGGGCACTACTTAAGCAGGTGTTTTTACTAATTCAACACTTCCTTCTGACAAGACTCATTACCCCAACTCGAACTGGAAATATCTTAATCGAATAAGCCCTCGCTCAAAAGACCAGTCTAGATACTGCACTACATTGCCAACAACAAATACCATGTCTCTGGTCCACAAAATTTGAAAGGAACAGAGCAGGAAGTCCAGTTGACCTCACTTCCTATGGAAGACAAGAAAAACATGAGGATTTTGCATTAGAATAAGCCAAACTAGTTTTGAGCCAACTGACAAGGTTAACCAGCCAGAGTCCAATATGGGTTCACAGTCTTAATCACCATTTTCCGGATAACTGAGGCACAAAAAAACTAAGTGATTTGCCCAAGGTCACACAGCAGACGAGTGGTGGAGCCGGGGTTAGAACCCAGGTCCATCTGACCCTCAGGCCCATGAGCTATCCAGCTCGCTGTGGGCAGGCAATGTGTCTGTTATGTTATCCTCTCCGAAATGCTCAGTACAGTGCTCTGCACAGAGTAGGTACTCAATAAATATGATTGATTATGCCATGCTGCCTCTCAGGCGGTTAATGATACAGAATAGTGTAGTGTGCACTTGGGCGCGTATGACAGAGCATAGTTGGCAGACATGTTTCCCACCCAGAAGGAGCTTACAATATGACCAAAATTGGTTGGGTCTAGGATGCCTGGTTTGGACACTAGCTCATCCTTCATTCAGGGGACACGGAGAAGACTCAGTCAGTTCCAGGACTGTTGCCTCAAAGCTTGGCATTTGCTGCTAGAGATATGATTCTGTTACCAATCTTCCACAGGACTCTCTGAGGAGGCTGAATTTGTTCTATCGATGCTCACACCAGTTCAGATTGGACTAGATTCACACTAGACCTGACAGCCTCAAGAGGAACTATCAGTTGATTATGGCTGGAGTCTATATGCAAACAATTCTTCAAAAACTGGGATTCCCCTTAGTTCATTCGTTCGATCGTATTTATTGATTGCTTACTGTGTGCAGGGCACTGTACTACGTGCTTGGGAAGTACAAGTTGGCAAAATATAGAGATGGTCCCTATCCAACAGTGGGCTCACAGTCTAGAAGGGGGAGACAGACAACAAAGCAAAACATATTAACAAAATAAATAGAATAAATATGTACAAGTAAAATAAATAGAGAAATACGTACAAACATATATACATATATACAGGTGCTGAGGGGAGGGGAAGGAGATAAGGCGGGGGGGATGGGGAGGGGGAGGAGGGGGAGAGGAAGGAGGGGGTTCAGTCTGGGAGCCCTTAATCAAATGGTTATAGCCGTAGAACTTCCTAGAAAGGTTTTTATAAAGTTGGGAGTCTGTCTCCATAATTCAATCAACAGTATCTATTGAATGTTCACTTATATGCAGAATATTGTACTAAGTACTTAGGAGAGTACAAAAAGGTTAGCAGACAATTGAAATGAATTTAAAAGAAATATGAACTCGGCCATGTCAGGAAAATTATTATTAATGTTATGCAAAAACCGAACTACTGTCCATATTTTTTCTTTTTACCAAAGGGTTGGATAAGATTATAATGTATCATTTATTTATGCTTCTCCTTAATTTACCTTTTTCTACTGCTTTGGAGTGTCACTTAAGAGCCAAGGGGGAAGGGAGGTGGAAGGGAAGGGGCACATGAGTAGTTTTAGGGAAAAAAAGGCGAACTGCTGAAATCAAGGAATTGTCAAATGTCATTCTGTTACTATTTGAAAAACTTTAGTGATAAGAAGAAAATGTTCTGATGAATACCAAGCACAGCTTCCTGGAAAACACAACTTTGTTCTATTAGTTATTGCTTGCTCAAAGATTATTAAACGGAAAGGAGGAGCAAGGTGGGAGAGAGGAGATGAATCTATTAACAAAAATGGAATCTGATGATACTTCTGAATTTCATAGTGCACGATGCTCTCCTAGTATCATGGATAATTAAGAATGGAACATTCTACAAAAGCACTTCAATCCTGACTGTCAAATATTTCTCCCAGTTCAAGAAATGTTTCCATACTGGTTAAATGATGATGATGGCATTTGTTAAGCGCTTACTATGTGCAAAGCACTGTTTTATGCCCACTTCAGCTTGCATTCAAATGTTTCAAAGGTACAGTTCTTGTGATAAGCAAATATATGTTCTTATAACAACACAAAGAAGACCTATACAGTCTTCTACAGCATTCTACACTCAGTAAACACTAAATAAATGATTGATTGAATCATGTCCACAGGTTGGGAATAAATGCTTTATGGAATATGCTCAAAGTTGAACGTGCAACAGTAATTGTAGTGGTATTAGTAGCTGTATTTATTACATGCCTGCCGGGTGCAGAGACCAAATGAACGAACTGCTGAAAAACAGTACGCGGTTGGGAATGACCGGACTCTGTCCTCCGAGGGGCTGACAGTCTATGAATAAAGATGGGGGCGAAGACTGGAGACAGACACATTAGGAGGAATGAAACAACAAAAGTCAGTAAGAAGCTGTGGTTCCAATAAGGAACACTGTAGCCTTCCGGCATCTACATCTTGCATGCTCTCAATATTTAACCAGTAGCAGCGTTGCCTAGGGCTTGGGAGTCAAAAGGACCTGGGTTCTAATCTCAGCCTCGCCACATGTCTGCTGTGTGATCTTGAGCAAGTCACTTCTCTTTTCTGTGCCTCGGTAACTTAATCTGTAAAACAGGGATTATGACTGTAATCCCCATGTGGGACATGGACTGTGTTCAATCTGAATAGGCTGTATCTACCAAGGCACTTCGTAAAAATGCCTGGCACAGTAAGTGCTTAAAATACCATTAAAACAATAGCAGAAACCAAAAAAAAAAAAAAAGGCAGGAGACCACGAATCAAGAGCACCTTAATCTCCCTACTTCTAGTCCTAAACATGAAGAGTTGATCAGCTGAGGGACCTCAGAAGTCCAAGGGTCTCCCCACTCCAAAACAAATGCCCCAGCCACAACTGGAAGGTAAAACTTCCAAAGATGAGGACCACCCACTAAGCCTAGATTTGGCATTTGGGGTACAAGGATAACTCAGGCAAAAAGAGGAGAGTCAAATTCCTCTTCAGTCCACAGAAACCAATCATGTTGGGTCAGTTTCGAACAGGGACACCAAATGCTCCCTTCTGTGGGAAATTACAACACACAAAGATTTCCTCGAACAATCAAGTATGCATTGCTGCAGTATGTAAAATTTATTTCTTTTTCCTGATGGGTCCTGGAAAGGGTCTGGCTCTCAACCCAGTGAAGTTGACAAAATTGGATAAACTAAAGGGAAGTTGAAATTTTTGTTTCTATTTCTCAAAATGGTATTTACTGAGTGTCCACTCTGTGCAGGGCACTGCGCCGAGAGCCCAAGAGCACACAACAGAACTGGCAAACACACTCCCTGTCCACCAGGAGCTTACAGTCTGGAGAATCCATTCTTAACACAAAAAGCAGAACCCCAGACTCCATTAGTTTCATAAAATTCCAGAAAACACCTTCAAGTAGGATCACCCTAAATCCTCAAAAGCACAGGGCTTGCTCTATTTGGAATATGTTCCCAACAGGCTTTACAGACAGTCAGTAAATGACACACTACAGAAATCCATATTTTTCAAGACCAACTACTACAATTATTGATGAGATTGGACAGTAAATTTTACTCAAAGTGAAAGAATATTCACAAACTTGGCCTTATTTTTGATATCCAATGTAAAAATTCTCAACTAATGATGTGAACTCTTCCATTAGTTCCTTTCCTATTCTCTATGGACAAAACCAAGCCCCAAACTTTTCCCCATCACAAATTATGAGCATGGGTTTCCCCTTTGCTCTATTGGTCCTATATCATACCTACATTTATCTCCAAAGCTAGATACAAAATAATTAATTTAAGCCTCTGGAACTGAGACTATACAGACCAAACTTCTCTTTGCAAGCCAAGGTGAAAGAGAAGCCTTTGTACGATTTCCAATCAAGTGGGGAGTTCTAAAGGTTCTTTTGAATTCGGATACCTAAGGGCTCTCATAACAAAGTGGGTTGGCTTAAGAAAAGCCCACACATCTCAGTCCAGGGCTGCAAGAGAGGCAGAGAGCTTCTGAGGCCTACCCTACCTCCTGAAGCCAACATGGGGCCCCAAATCCCTTTTTCCTTTACAGCACTCATAGCTCCAGTACGAACAAAGTCCCATTTCCGATTTGGGAAGAGTCAGAGAGCTTATCCCAAAATGCCGTTCCGGGGATAGGAATTAGGTTGCAGGCTTCCCCTCATCCCTGAACTCCATCAAAAAGATTACTCTTGGGCCACCAGTCACGGGAATCCAGGCTGGAGGGATTGAAGGATGAATTTAGTCCACTGCTCCTCACACAGGAAGCGCTCAATAAATACGATTGAATGAATGAATGAACTCCATGAGGCCTAGTGGAAAGAATATGGGCCTGGAAATCAGAGGACCTGCTCGGTTCTAATCCCAGCTCTGCAACTTGCCCGCTGTGTGATCTTGGGCAAGGCACTTAGTCTGGGCCTCGGTTGTCTGCTGTGTGATCTTGGGCAAGTCACTTAACTTCTCTGGGCCTCAGTTACCTCGTCTGTAAAATGGGGATTAAGACTGGGAGCCCCACGTGGGACAACCTGATCACCCTGTATCCTCCCCAGCGCTTAGAACAGTGCTTTGCACATAGTAAGCGCTTAACAAATGCAAAAAAAAAAACAAAACAAAACAGAAAAACATTCCCTGCCCACAACCAGTTCAGTCTAAAAGGCCTATTTGTTTTTGAGCAATCATTTTATTTCCCATAAGAATATTTCATTTGGATCCTGCACTGAGAAATCATCTTGCCTAATCTAGCTAACGTTTCTCAACTTCATGAAGTGTTGAAACAAGCATCTCAAAGAGGCAGTAGTTCAAAATGCTTTGGAGCAACTGCATGAATTCTTAATCAAGCAGTCAGGCCCTAATTTTTTTTGGAGTTTAGGACAATTGCTGGCTTTACACGTACAGCTACCCTGAGTCAGGTAAAAATTGCCCTCCACTCCCATCCTGAATGATGACGCCATTCTACTGTGCATGCACACAATCCACTGAAATGTCAATCAGATGCTAGTCAGCTACATTTCCTGAACCAACCACCTTGCTCCAGAGCCAATGTGCTTCCCCTTCCCCTTTTCTCATCCCCCTATCCCGGTCCCTGATCAAAGGCACCTTCAAATTTTCAACTGCAGTTGCCCGGCCCTGACACCACACCCTGAAAGTGTGGCTTTAGAAGGATAGGGTGGCTTTAGAAGTCAGTTCTGGGGTCATTTCATTCATTCATTCAATCAATCGTATTTACTGAGCGCTTACAGTGTGCAAAGCAGCGTTTAGTGTGTGCAAAACACTGTATTAAGTGCTTGGGTGACTACAGTATAACAATAAGCGGACACATTCCCAGCCCACAATGAGCTTACAAAAAACTCATTGTTGGACTCAGAATTATATGTTCACTCATCCTCCTGTCTCACAGCCTATCACCTACTTAAGGACTAGGTCTGTGTCTTTATTAAACAGTGCTTGGCACATAGTAAGCGCTTAACAAATGCCATCATTATTATTAAACAATTTGATTTCAGAAGATGACCGGGTAGTGGAAGCCTTTTCTTGTTCTCATATGGCATCGGGTATGTACATTTTTTTCTTTGCAAATACTCAAACTATTTATATATTATTTTAATACACACATATGATCCACTTCTTTATTTTATACTTCAAAAGATATCCTAGGGGTCCTTGACTTGGCCCAGCATCTGGACACGGATGCATGAACCCATTAACTAGCAAGGCTATTAAAGCATTTAATAAACTACAGGCCCCCAAAAAGACATGTATAAAGCTAGTGGTTTTCTCAATGATTTACGGAAAGCAGCAGCTCGTTTTAATAAAACCATCCCAAAACATAAAATTGATTGAACCAACTGCTGTGCAGGGCATACACAACAGCTGATCAGAATCATTCAAAATTTTTATTCTTACAGAAGTCTCTCCGGAGATTGTAGAGGGATTTCCCCCACTCACTCAATTAATTCTTATAAAGGAGATGCTTATACAAACATGAAAATTAAGGTTTAAGCCTCTGAAATGTATTTTGTCAGTGTAAATGGTCGATCAATATTAAAGGCATCTTTAGCCAAAGGCACACTGAAAATGTAAATGCTACCTTTCACAAAACTAAAATAAAACAACCAAAATGACTAACTTCAGAATGGGTTTTTACTTTTTAGAATTAAAGAGTACAGGACAATCAGAGCCAAATAATTCAAAAAATGCCACAAAGGTGAATTTTCAAATGCACTTTCAGCTCACGGGAGTATAAAATATCATCTATGTCACCTATTTTAAACCAAAGTTTGGAAATGGATGAGCCTTTCGTATTTGCAAACTTGGAGGGTTGCATTATAATAGCCTTTATTCCAAGAGTTTGCCTATTTCATGGAAATACACAGAGGCTCACCTTTTCAGCCCATGCCACATAAGGCTTTTGCTTGTCTTTTTATAATAAAGTAATTTTATGGTATCTGTGTCACAATGAAGGACACAGATAAGGCAACTATTTAGATTCCTTTCCGTTATGTTGTGGCTTTGATCACTAACAATGCTGTGAGAACAGCCAACAGAAGGCTGACATTTCATAAAATATGCAGTGATAAAAACTAATACTGTGGCATCTGGGAACGATATAGAAAATGCAGAAATACACCTAATAACTGTGTCTTAAATTACAAGTTACTAAAAGCTAAATAAGAAGCCAACCTAAAAGAAATAGAAAGATTATGAAGAAAAATGATATGCCTTACTAAAAATTGAATTAAAAATATCACAAGTAATTTAAGACAACCACTCGCTGTTTTGGATCTTAAAAGCTACCTTCTAAGAAAAGTGATTCCCTTGGTATATTGCTACCTTTTGGGAAATGATAGAACACATCACAAGGTCCTCTTAGCAGGAAATGGCAAAAATGCAATCAAAAGAATAATACTCCTTTACTCAAATCCTTTCAAAACCCCAAACAATTAATGAAGAGAGAAATGACCTACAACTGTATTGGCAAGAGACCACTTAGAAGAAAATAAACAACAGTATATGACATTTCAATATTAAAAGAAGTCCTTTTCAGGGCATGTGTTAAAAATCACTCTATTCAAACTGGAAATGAAAATGTGTTCAACAGTGTCTTAAATAATCTGACCTGTTTTCAAATTGGAGAGCAAGAGGGATATTCAATAATGTTTAATCAATAGTAATTGCAGAATGCAGGAACAAGACTGTTTAGTAACATTTGAAAGCAAGAGCAACAGATAGCTTAATACTGAAATCAATTTCCATTGAAGTTTTTTTTAATAAGGAGAAAATAAATGCAAAATATAAACCATATTCACTGCTACAAGAATACTGAAATACACTGATGAAAAAAATAAACAATAACAGCTAAAGATGTGGGAGGCAATTGTCCTTGTGCTCGTAATTAGCATCTGAATTTAGGGATTTCACTGCTTAATGTACACCCACCCGCCTGTTATTCTTACTATGGGTTTTTATGTCACTTAATGGAGATGAATACTCTTTTCCCACCTCATATTTACATCAATGCTGTTTAATTTTTTTAAAGCTGCTATAATAGGTTAAACAGCCTTCTCAACATCACTCTTCATCTCCCATTGGACAAAGAATCGCATTACAGAACTGAGAATAGATGGAAGGCATATTTACATTCGTAATGTTCCTAGCTATAACATTTATGTAAATTATGATTTTACATTTGCAAATACAATACTTTTCAGTTTCACTGAATACTTTACTATTACTTCAATATTTATTTTCTATAGCCATTATAAACTCTAAAAACGCCAATGAGAAATAAAGATGTTGACCATTCATTCAATCATATTTATTGAGCGCTTACTGTGTACAGAGCACTGCACTAAGCGCTTGGGAAGTACAAGTTGGCAACATATAGAGATAGTCCCTACCCAACAAATGGCTCACAGTCTAGAAGCTTCAACCACTGGAACTGGGTTACGGTTAAATGCTTTCTCAAAGAAAATATGGAGCTTG
Source organism: Tachyglossus aculeatus (assembly GCF_015852505.1). NCBI lineage: Eukaryota > Metazoa > Chordata > Mammalia > Monotremata > Tachyglossidae > Tachyglossus > Tachyglossus aculeatus. The sequence continues at coordinate 32,265,173 of NC_052067.1, read as the reverse complement.
CCTCAAACTACTCACATTTTTCTATTTTAACTAAGTTTAAAATCTTTAAAAAAAATGCTGTGGAAGTATTGTTCAAATAAATACATTTCACTGGATTATCCTAAAAATGTTCTCACATACATAAGAAGTAGTTCTTTCAGGCTATATTAAAATTACTCCCTCCAAAGGCCATCTGAAATGTCCGCCCTTTGAAAAAATTCATAAGACTGAAGATAATTTTCTGCGCTTCACAGCAATTAAAAAATGAAATAAGTCATTGGCTGATGTCCCCAAAATGTAGACCCTTTACTTTTCCATAGGACATGTACAACCTTTGACTGTCAATATGAAGTTATCTTTTAGTGTGGAAGATGACTCCGATGACGGTGAGATTCACCTCTTAGTGCATTTAGGGCTGAAAAGGCCAGTGGAGATTCCACAGTCCCAGCCATATTGTGCACACAAAAAAACTGTCCTGTCCCTTGTTGTGTTGTTATATTTTAATGTTTGGGGAGACTGATATTGTTTTCTCTCTTCCCTCCATGTTTCTCATTTCTTACAAACCTCTTGCTCAAGAAGAGCAACTCCTTTATTAATAGCAACATGCATGCCCTGCTGGTCTGTACTATGTGACTGACTCCTAGTTTTCAACTGGGCTGCAGCAATGTGTGAAGAGTTGGTTTGGCTGTGTCCTTCAAATATTTCCTCTGCCCTCCTTGTTCTCAATAAACTCATGGTGACAACCTGGATAATCCCACCCTAATCACCTTTAAAGATACAAAATAAATAGGAACAGAGAGCACACATGGCCATTTTGTTTATTCCTCAAACTCTTATTATCCTTACTTATCCTGTTCACATTCTCCCACCTACTTAAACTGTGAGCCCCAACTGGAACAGGGACTGCGTCCAAAATGATTACCGTGTATCAACCTCAGCACGTAATACAGTGCTTGGGACTAAGTGCTTAACAATCAATCAATCAATCAATAGTATTTATTGAGCACTTACTGTGTGCAGAGCACTGTACTAAGTGCTTGGGAAGTACAAGTCGGCAACACATAGAGACGGTCCCTACCCAACAGCGGGCTCACAGTCTAGAAGGGGGAGACAGAGAACAAAACCAAACACACTAACAAAATAAAATAAATAGAATAGATATGTACAAGTAAGATAGAGTAATAAATATGTACAAACACATACTGTTGTTATCACACTTTTAAATGGTCTCACTGGCAGTGAAAATAACCAGCTGCCTTAACCCTCTATAAACACAGTCCTCTAGACTGTAAGCTCATTGTGGGCAGGGAATATGACAGCCAACTCTGTTACAGTGTACTCTCCCAGGCCCTTAGTACAGTGCTCTGCATATAAGTGCTCAATAAATCAATCAAATAATAATAATAATAATAATAAATGGTAATGGCATTTATTAAGCACTTACTAGGCCCTTGGTACAGTGCTCTGCATATAAGTGCTCAATAAATCAATCAAATAATAATAATGATAAATAATGGCATTTATTAAGTGCTTACTATGTGCAAAGCACTATTCTAAGCGCTGGGGAGGTTACAAGGTGATCAGGTTGACCCTCGTGGGGCTCACAGTCTTAATCCCCATTTTACAGATGAGGTAACTGAGGCACAGAGAAGTGAAGTGACTTGCCCAAAGTCACACAGCCGACAACTGGCGGAGTTGGGATGTGAACCCATGATCTCTGACTCCAAAGCCCGTGCTCTTTCCTACTGAGTCACGCTGCTCATTAACAGTGCTTTGCACATAGTAAGCACTTAACAAATACCATTATTATTTTTATTATTATTACCCACATACCCAGAAAACCTTTATCATTAAAACTGGTATGAAATGGCAAAAACATCTGGATTCCTCAATAAGTTCTTTGTTATGCTGACACTCATGGCCTAAGTTAAAACTTTGAAGTGGTTTAATAAATTTGGAAAATTTTGCTTTAAAAAATGAACAGAGATTGTAGAATCCATTTTCCACAGGTCAATTTACTACTACATGGCATTAACCTTCCATACCCAAAAATGTGATGGCTTATCTACTTTTCATGACAATTTCCAAAATACATTGGAAAAAATATATAAGCAGGCTTATGAAACATACACTTACTTAGTTTATCAACTCAACCTGGAGAAGATAGTGAAGGAAAAAAATGAGTAGAGAAGCAGAGGCCTAGTGGAAAAAGCCCGAGCCTCAAAGTCAGAGGACTTGATTTATAATCTCAGCTCTGCCAATTGCTGCCATGTAACCTTGGGCAAGTCACTTAACATCTCTGTTCCTTGGTTTCCCCATCTGCAAAGTGAGGATTCAATTCCTCTTCTCTCTCTCTCTTAGTCTGTAACTCCCATGAAGAACAGGAACTGTGTCTTACCTGAATATCTTCCCTCTAATCCAGCATATTTTTTATGGTCTGTTAGGCAATCTTCCCTCTAATCCAGCATATTTTTATGGTCTTTGTTAAGCATTTACTATGTGCAAGACACTGTTCTAAGCACTAGGATAGATATAAGAGAGGCAGCGTGGCTCAGTGGAAAGAGCCCAGGCTTGGGAGCCAGAGGTCAAGGGTTCTAATCCCGACTTTGCCACTTTTTTTTAAGGGCATTTATTAAACGCTTACTATGTGCAAAGCACTAAGCGCTGGGGAGGTTACAAGGTGATCAGGTTGTCCCACGGGGGGCTCACAGTCTTAATCCCCATTTTACAGATGAGATAACTGAGGCACAGAGAAGTTAAGTGACTTGCCCAAAGTCACACAGCTGACAATTGGTAGAGCCGGGATTTGAACCCATGACCTCTGACTCCAAAGCCCGCGCTCTTTCCGCTGAGCCACGCTGCTTCACACTTGTCAGCTGTGTGACCTTGGGCAAGCCACTTAACTTTTCTGTGCCTCAGTTACCTTATCTGTAAAATGGGGATTAAGACTGTGAGCCCCACGTGGGACAACCTGATCACCTTGTAAGCCCGCAGCACTTAAAACAGTACTTCTCACATAGTAAGCGCTTAAAAAATGTCATCAATATCATTATTGTTATTATTATATAAGGTAAACAGGTTGGACACAATCTATATCCCTTGACTCACAGTCTTAGTCCCCCTTTTACTAATGAGGTAACTGATGCACAGAGAAGTTAAGTGACTTGTCCAAGGTCACCCAGCAGACAAGTGGCTGAGCTGGGACTAGAACCCAGGTCCTTCTGATCCCGGGCCCATGCTCTATCCACTAGGCCACGCTGCTTCTCAGAGGCCAGGCTACTTCTCAGTGTTTAGCACAGAGCGCTCCAATGTCACAAACATTAATATTACTAGATGGCAAAATACAGATCACCAAACAAAATCAGTTCCCAATTCAGAAGTATGAGTATCTTACATTAGTATTTTTCTCTAAACAGTGTTACCATCCATTTGTGCATTTAATATGAAAAACAAAACACTGATAAAAATCAAATTCTACAAGAGATAACTTATTAATAGACTATTTCATAATTTAGTATCTTGAAAAGAAAATGTAGTTTATAATAATTAATGAGAACTTATTAGGCATTTACTGTGCATCACTGTGCTACACACTGGATAAGATACATGACAGCAGATCCTGCAAATATTTTTGACATTCTTTGATCCACCTCTCTCTTTCCTATAATTTTTGCCAAACAGTCCCAAGTTCAAGAACATTTTCAACTGTACTGTTGGCTTTAATGTGTTCCGAAGAATTCTCCATTGCACACACTAAATTACCAAAGCCTTCACATTTTAATACCTCCAACTTTAGGAAAGCTTTTTTCAAGCTAAATTTAAAATAGCAATGATGAGTAATTCGGAAGGCATTTTTTTCTTTTGTTTTGTGCGCCAAATGAACTGCCCAAATCATCATCAATCGTATTTATTTTATTTAAACCTCACTGAAAGAAATGAGACAACTGAACCAGGCATTAAAAGAGTTTCATAACATGCATCCACAGTCAAAAGGACCAACGAACAGCAGTACTTAGAAGAGAAAAATGCCACAATGCCTGGAGCAAAGGAAGTCTGCAGTACCCATACCCCAGCACCTGCGTGTCAAATGAGCCAAGACTGATTAAGCATTACACAGGCAACATGGCTAAGAAATATGTTTCTAGTCCAAGAAACAATATAGAGAGGTAAAAACGAAAAGTTCATGAGAAAGGCAGTTCAAATTTCTAGACAATCAATATTCTTTAAGTATGGCCCTAATAAAATGGACACCTTGCAAATTAATATCCTGATCATTTCAAAGATGGCATTCGGGTCTGAGTTAGCTACAATTCTTTACATCAATCAATCGTATTTATCAATCAATCGTATTTATTGAGCGCTTACTATGTGCAGAGCACTGTACTAAGCGCTTGGGAAGAACAAATTGGCATCACATAGAGACAGTCCCTACCCAACAGTGGGCTCACAGTCTAAAAGGGGGAGACAGAGAACAGAACCAAACATACCAACAAAATAAAATAAGTAGGATAGAAATGTACAAGTAAAATAAATAAATAAATAGAGTAATAAATATGTACAACCATATATACATATATACAGGTGCTGTGGGGAAGGGAAGGAGGTAAGACGGGGGGATGGAGAGGGGGACGAGGGCGAGAGGAAAGAAGGGGCTCAGTCTGGGAGCAAAATATTTACATATATTTTTGTATGAAGAGAGAGGTAGGCTAAAGAGAAAACAGCACCAGGAGCTGGAAATCTTAAGTACAACACACAAAAGGGGCAATCAGGGCTGCCATACATGAAGACGGAGTTAGCTACATTTTTTTATATATATTTTTGTATGAAGAGAGAAGTAGGCTAAAGAGAAAACAGCACCAGGAGCTGGAAATCTTAAGTACAACACACAAAAGGGGCAATCAGGGCTGCCACACATGAAGACGGAGGGAGTTCCGGGCCAGAGGGAGGATGTAGGCAAGGGATTGGCAAAGCACGTGGGCTGCGTTTTTACCAGGTAACCGGTGAGATAAGCTTGGAGGAAGCGAGATGACTGAGTGCTTTTAAGTCGATGGTACGAAGTTCCTGTTTGAAGTGGCAATGGATGGGTAACCCCTGGAGATTTTTGAGGAGTCACCCAGTGAACATTGTTTTAGAAAAAGAATCTGGGCAGCAGAGTGAAGTGAGGACTGACAGGAGCAAGGGAACCCATGCGGCCTAATGATAATAATAATATAATATTTATATATAATATATAATTAATAATATTAATGCTATTAATAGTATTAATATTAGTGGAAAGAGCACAGGCCTAGGAGTCAGGAGGACCTGGGTTCTAATTCCGGCTCCACAACTTGTCGGCTGTGTGACCTTGGGCAACATAAAAAAATGTGACTCCACTTAACTTCTCTGTGCCTCAGTTTCTTTATTTGTACAAGGGGGATCAAGCCCACTGTTGGGTAGGGACTGCCTGTATATGTTGCCAACTTGTACTTCCCAAGCGCTTAGTACAGTGCTCTGCACACAGTAGGCGCTCAGTAAATACAACTGATTGATTGACTGTGAGCCCCATGTGAGATGTGGCACCGTGGCTCAGTGGAAAGAGCACGGGCTTTGGAGTCAGAGGTCGTGGGTTCGAATCCCGGCTCTGCCACATGCCTGCTGTGTGACCTTGGGCAAGTCACTTCACTTCTCTGAGCCTCAGTTACCTCATCTGGAAAATGGGGATTAAGACTGTGAGCCCCGCGTGGGGCAACCTGATCACCTTGTATCCCCCCAGCGCTTAGAACAGTGCTTGGCACATAGTAAGTGCTTAACAAATGCCATCATTATTATTATTATTACATGGATGATGTCCAATCTAGTTGGCTTGTATCTACCCCAGTGCTCAGTACAGACCATGGCACATAGTGAGCTCTTAACAAATACCATAAAAAAAGGAACGGAAGTCAGCAAAAAGGCTGGTGCAGTAGTCCAGATAGGATAGGAGTAGTAATTTGATCAGTGTACAGTGATTGAGATGGAGGGGAAAGGGCAGATTTTAGTGAAGTTGTCACGGTAGATTCGACAGGATTTGGTGATATTGAATATGCAGGTAGAATGAGAGAGATGAGTCAAGGACAATGCCAAAGTTACAGGCTTTTTGAGACGGGAGGACAGTGATGGGGAAGATAGTGTTCTTTTACAAAATATATTTTTAAAACCAGTATTTTACAGGTTGCCATACCTAACCCGAAACACTTCTTTGGAAAAGGCAACGGAACAAAAGGGTCCAGCTGCCCTAGCAGCTAAAATTTTGTAATTTCTTTTTAAAAAAAAAATGGGGATGGAAGAGCTCTCGCAATTCTGAATGAGCTTTATGTGAAGAAACGTAAGTGAAATTAATACCTCCGAAGACTAAGGAAAGTAACAAGTGGAAAAACTACTTTATAAGTTTTGAGATTAATTGTCATATGTGTTCTTAAAAATGCTAAGATGTAGCTTATATGTATTAGGTGTTCTACATGGCATGTTAATATACTTATCTCATATGGTGCAGTGACTTCAGTGGTAATAATTATGCTGACTTTTACTGATGATAAATGGAGTGTAAAGTGGCATTGTAAGCTGAAAAGAAACTGTTATGGTGTTTGTTTTGTCATACATTACTTAGAAAATATAAAATTTAGATGAACTCATTAATTAAGAATAGGAGAGGGTCACCATGGCCTATCAGAAGTAATGGAACTGTGAGCCATGAGATCAAGATTCTGATCTCAGTTCTGCCATAATTTGCTGTGTGCCCTTGGGAAAACTGTGGAACCTCTCTGTAAGTCAGTTTCCTTATCCTTAAAATACCCATTCTCCCTACTTCTTGAATCGTAAACCCCAAGGAAAGTTCACAGATTATTTTTTTATCTTCACGAAAACTTAAGTGCTTAGTAAACACTGTGATTATAAAACACTAAATATGGGATTAAACTAAACTACTAAAACTACTTTGTGAACAGAAAAAAATAATTTAAGTTATCCACGTTATATTTTGGTTGTCAGGAAAGAAAAACATGCAGACTACAACTGTTTGCCCGTGAGGATTAAAAAGAAATGTTAATGGTGCCAATGCAGACAAGATGTGCAACTGCCTTTAATCAATGAACAATGCAGAACTCGGAAAAGACGGTATTATTCACCTCACCCAGGAACCCAATTTGCTTATGTAATACCCGGAGTTTATCAATATTGATGGTATTTATTAAGTACTTACTGTGTGCTTAGAACTATGCTTGGGACAATATCATACAACAGAGTTAGCAGACATGTTCCCTGCCCATAGTGAGTTGACAGTCTAGATGAGGAGATAGGTATAATTGGTAATAAATACTTCATAATAATGGCATAAGAACCGTGAGGGCGAGGCAAATATCAAGTGCCCAAAGGTCACAGATCTTAGTGAAGAGACATAGCAGAAGGATGGGGGAGCTGGGGAAAAGTGGGCTTAATCGTGGAAGGCCTCTTGGAGGAGATGTGACTGTAATAAGGCTTTGAAGCTTGGGGAGAGTGGTAGTCTGGTGTATATGCAGGGGGAGGGAGTTCCAGACTGGGCAGAAAAGGGGAGATTCATTCATTCATTCAATCGTATTTATTGAGCACTTACTGTGTGCAGAGTACTGTACTAAGCGCTTGGGAAGTACAAGTTGGCAACATATACAGACGGTCCCTACCCAACAGCGGGCTCACAGTCTAGAAGGGGGAGACAGACAACAAAACAAAACATGTGGACAGGTGTCAAGTCATCAGAATAAATAGAAATAAAGCTAGATGCACATCATTAACAAAGTAAATAGAATAGTAAATATGTACAAGTAAAATAGAGTAATGAATCTGTACAAACATATATACAGGTGCTGTGGGGAGGGGAAGGAGGTAGGGTGGGCAGGATGGGGAGAAGGAGAGGGAAAACGGGGCTTGCTCAGTCTGGGAAGATCTCCTGGAGGAGGTGGGCTCTCAGTAGGGCTTTGAAGGGAGGAAGAGAGCTAGCTTGGCGGATGTGCGGAGGGAGGGCATTCCAATGGGCTGGGGGTCCACGGCGGGACAGGCAAGAACGAGGCACAGTGAGGAGGTTAGCGGCAGAGGAGCGGAGGGTGCGGACTGGGCTGTAGAAGGAGAGAAGGGAGGTGAGGTAGGAGGGGGTGAAGTGATGGACAGGCTTGAAGCTGAGTGAGGAGTTTTTTCTTGATGCATAGGTTGACTGGCAGCCAATGGAGATTTTTTGAGGAGGGGAGTAACATGCCCAGAACGTTTCTGCACAAAGATGATCCGGGCAGCAGCGTCAAGTATAGACTGAAGTGGGGAGTGACAGGAGGATGGGAAAGGGGAAATGGGACAGGAGAACAGGAGATGGGAAAGAGGTCCTGGATCTATCTTATTGAGGTAGATGAGGTAGGTGCACAAAGGGTAAGATGGCGCCAGAGGAGCCAAGTGTGTGCGGGCTGCGCTGTAGTAGCAAATCAGTGAGGTTAGATAAGTGGGAACAAGCTGATCGAGTGATATAGAGACAACGGCAAAGAATTCTGTTTTAATGTGGAGGTGGATAGGCAACCACTGGAGATTCCTGAGGAGTGAAGAAACATGGACTGAATGGTTTTCAGAAAAATGACCTAGGCAGCAGAGTGAAGTATGGACCGGAGTGGAGAACGACTGGAGGCCGGGAAGTCAGCCAGGAGGTGGATTTGGTAGTCAAGGTGGGACAGGATAAGTGCTTGGATCAGTGTGGTAGCAGTTTGAATGAAAAGGAAAGGGTGAACTTTAACAATGTAGGAAGGTAGAATCAACAGGATTCAGTAACAGATTGAATATGTGGGTTGAGGGAGACAGATGAGTTGAGGAGAATGCCACTGTTACAGGCTTGTGTGAGAGAGAGGATAGTATTAATGTGTCTCCCCCTCTAGACTCAAAGTTCAATGTGGGTAGAGAATATTTCTATTAACTCTGTGGTATTATACTCTCCCAAGCACTTAGTATAGTGCTCTGCACACAGTAAGTACTCAATAAATATCACTGATTGACTGTATCTTTCAAGGTCATATAAATCCACTAAAAACAACCTTATGCAGAGCTAATTGTTAATCACATTTGTAATTCATTCCAGACTATTACCAAGTTTGGAAAAGAATGATCCATTCTGGGGGAAAATGCATTCCCCCAATAATGTCTGTTGGACTCTGCTGTTCTGCAAACAAAATACCTCTTTCAGAGGTAGAGCTAAACGACTTATGGGAAAAGAAATACGGACCCCTCCCTAAGAAAATGAACTGAAATAGCAAAATATACTTCAGAGACAATACTTACCAGAAGCCAGTCTCTTAAATGTCCTGTCTATCCAGGTAGCCTGAGATACTTAAAAGGCATGCGACATAAGGCATTTGCCCAACTGTTTCTTTTTACTTGAGGCCCAGTGTGTATTCGTTCTTCCCTGACTAAATGTTCAATTCCCCTCTCCATCTCCCTTCTGAGTCACCTGTGCATTTGGATTTGTACCCTTTAAATACTTGCTATTCACCCCACTCTCAGGTCCATAACACTTATGTACATATTTGTAATTTATTTTAATGTCTGCCTTCCCCTCTAAACTGTAAGCTCCTTGTGGACAGGGAGCATGTTTACCAGGTCTATTATATTATACTCTCTCAAGCCCTTAGTACACAATACAGTATGCACAAGCTCTACACACAATAGGCACTCACTGAATACCACCAATTGATAGGAAAGGGAAAGTTTAATTTATATTTGTCGAACAAAATCAAGCAATGGTATTTACTGGGGGCTTAATGTATGCCCAGCAGTATGCTACATGCTTAGGGAAAGTACAGTACAATAGAGATGGTGGACACAATCCCTGATCACGAAGTGTTTACAGTCTATGAGGGGAAATAGCGCTTAGTACAGTGCTCTGCACACAGTAAGCACTCGATACGATTGATTGATTGATTGATTGATTGATTGACACTGTGGACCACCCCCTTCTCCTCCACATGTTATCTGACCTTGGCTTCACAGACTCCGTCCTCTCCTGGTTCTCCTCTTATCTCTCCGGTCGTTCTTTCTCAGTCTCTTTTGCAGGCTCCTCCTCCCCCTTCCATCCTCTTACTGTGGGGGTTCCCCAAGGTTCAGTGCTTGGTCCCCTTCTGTTCTCAATCTACACTCACTCCCTTGGTGACCTCATTCGCTCCCACGGCTTCAACTATCATCTCTACGCTGATGACACCCAGATCTACATCTCTGCCCCTGCTCTCTCCCCCTCCCTCCAGGCTCGCATCTCCTCCTGCCTTCAGGACATCTCCATCTGGATGTCCGCCCGCCACCTAAAGCTCAACATGTCGAAGACTGAGCTCCTTGTCTTCCCTCCCAAACCTTGTCCTCTCCCTGACTTTCCCATCTCTGTTGACGGCACTACCATCCTTCCCGTCTCACAAGCCCGCAACCTTGGTGTCATCCTCGACTCTGCTCTCTCATTCACCCCTCACATCCAAGCCGTCACCAAAACCTGCCGGTCTCAGCTCCGCAACATTGCCAAGATCCGCCCTTTCCTCTCCATCCAAACTGCTACCCTGCTAATTCAAGCTCTCATCCTATCCCGTCTGGACTACTGCACTAGCCTTCTCTCTGATCTCCCATCCTCGTGTCTCTCTCCACTTCAATCCATACTTCATGCTGCTGCCCGGATTATCTTTGTCCAGAAACGCTCTGGACATATTACTCCCCTCCTCAAAAACCTCCAATGGCTACCGATCAATCTGCGCATCAGGCAGAAACTCCTCACCCTGGGCCTCAAGGCTCTCCATCACCTCGCCCCCTCCTACCTCACCTCCCTTCTCTCCTTCTACTGCCCAGCCCGCACCCTCCGCTCCTCCACCACTAATCTCCTCACTGTAACTCGCTCTCGCCTGTCCCGCCATCGACCCCCGGCCCACGTCATCCCCCGGGCCTGGAATGCCCTCCCTCTGCCCATCCGCCAAGCTAGCTCTCTTCCTCCCTTCAAGGCCCTGCTGAGAGCTCACCTCCTCCAGGAGGCCTTCCCAGACTGAGCCCCTTCTTTCCTCTCCCCCTCGTCCCCCTCTCCATCCCCCCGTCTTACCTCCTTCCCTTCCCCACAGCACCTGTATATATGTATATATGGTTGTACATATTTATTACTCTATTTATTTATTTATTTATTTATTTTACTTGTACATTTCTATCCTACTTATTTTATTTTGTTGGTATGTTTGGTTCTGTTCTCTGTCTCCCCCTTTTAGACTGTGAGCCCACTGTTGGGTAGGGACTGTCTCTATGTGATGCCAATTTGTACTTCCCAAGCGCTTAGTACAGTGCTCTGCACATAGTAAGCGCTCAATAAATACGATTGATTGATTGATTGATTGATTGATAAATAGACAAAATAAATTACAGAAATGGGAAATAGTAGAGCATAAGCATATATAAATGATAATGGTGGCACTTGTAAAGCACTTACTATATGCCAGGCTAAGCGCTGGGGTGGATACAGCAAATCAAGTTGGACAGTCCCTATCCAAAATGGGCCTCACAGCCTCAACCCCATTTTACAGGTGAGGTAACTGAGGCACAGATAAGTTGAGTGACTTGCCCAAGGTCACCAACAGACAAGTGGCAGAGTCAGGATTAGAGCCCATGGTCTTCTGACTTTCAGGCCCATGCTATATCCATTATGCCATGGGACAGGGAAGCAGCTTACCTCAGTAGAAAGAGCACGGGTTTGGGAGTCAGAGGTCATGGATTCGAATCCCCGCTCTGCCACTTGTCAGCTGTGTGACCGTGGTCAAGCCACTTAACTTCTCTGTGCCTCAATTCCCTCATCTGGAAAATGGGGATTAAGACTGTGAGCCCCACGTGGGACAATCTGATCACCTTGCATCCCCCCCAACGCTTAGAACAGTGTTTCACACATAGTAAGCCCTTAAATGCCATTATTATCATTATTATTATTATTAAAGTGCTCATGGGGCACACTGCCTAGTGCATAGGTAAAGCAAAGTGGAAGGTAAATAACGGAAATAAAATAAGGGCTTAATCAGGGAAGGCCTCTTGGAGGAGGAGTGATTTTAGGAGGGTTTTGTAGGTGTGGAGAGATGTAGACTGTTGGGGATTTTTTTTTTTACTTCCTTCCCTGAAATTGTGACTTAAAGTTGGTCAAAATGCAAAGACATGACAATTCCCGACAGCTTGAAAAACTCAGGCACACATCTGCAAGAAATTTCTTCCTATATTTTGGTCAGTAAAGAAATTGAGGTTAACCTTAAATTTTTAATATAACCTCCAGACAATGACTGTTTTTTTAATTCAAGTGACAGATAAACAGAAAAACACTCCCAAGATGATAAAAAGCACCGCATAGCATAAGTGCATTTTTATACCAGTTCAATTTCTCAAATGGATAACCAATGTTCTTACTAATTTGCATTAGTAGTTGACTGAGGCTTGAAAATGTTCCTGATGTAAGAGTTCCATTCCTCTAATTTACAATAAGAGTGCACAACGTCCAATCTCAAAACCAGTTAATATAAAACACACTTTTAAGTGTACTGAATGTCTTTAATGATCTTTCAGGAAAATAAAAGTTATATTCTTTAAAATGCAAGCGATCTTTCATTATCCATAATGCTGGAGGGGAGGTGTTGAAAAGTGAAAAACTTAGATATTACAAAAGAGAAAGTCAACGTGACCTACCTTTCCAATTCAATAACCAGCCTCCCCATTTATTGAATTTCAAAACTCAACCCAAAGCACCTAACCCAGCTACTATTAACACCTGGGAAACCCAAAGTGCCTGAAGCCATGCTTGAGAAAAGTGCCCAAGCCATGAGAAGCAAGGACGAGTGGGTGTGGCGCACTATCAGGTAGCTGATGATCCGTCTGTTTTCCGAGGATGGAGCCGGAAGGTGGAGGGGACCCCATCGAGACCCTTCCCTCGGGAGAAGAGCCCGGGATGTCTACTTTAGGTACTGGAACTGAACAGAAACTGAAGGTAAGGTACTGGTGAAGCAGCAAGGCCTAGTAGAAAGAGCAGGGGCTGGGAGTCAGATGACCTAGGTTTTAAACCCAGACCTGCCATTTGCATTGAGCAAGTCACTTGACTTCTCTGTACCTCCATCTACTCCTCTGTAAAATGAGAATTCAACACTTGCTCTATATCCCCCTTAGACTGTGACTGGCTCTATGTGGAACAGGACTCTGACCTGCTTGGTTGCTTGCCATACTGTGTGTTCTTAACAAAAACTATGGTTATTTTGATGAATATTCGTGGGATGCTCCACACTGCTAAGCCACAGAGAGCCCCCCTTGATGAGAGAGAATAAGAGAGAGAGAGAGAGAGTGTGTGAGTGAGTGTGCCTGGCTTTCAATGACCGGGATTCTTGGCTCCCACCTGCTCTGCTTACTGCTGTTTGCCTGATTTTTTCCTAACCAAGAGGCTCACAAGCTGGCCAAATAAGTCATAATGCAACCTATCTGTGACAACGGCCCATTGGATTAAATGTTGGGGCTCACTACTGAGCGGGGAGGCCTTCAACGCAGCCCCCTCCCAACCCCAGCCAAGTGTACCCTCATGCTCAAAATGGAAAGCTGGCACCTCTGCTTTCTTTCATCTTATTCAGTAAAAAAGCATCCTGTAAAAATGGATTGGAGATCTGCTATTAGCCATGTAGGGAGGCCCCTTGCTAAGGACTGGGTTCTGGACAAGGTAAACAGATGATTTAAAGGGGAACTAAAGTGAGCAGTCCTCACAAGCCCTAGGAGCCCCTGGTACAGTCTAGAATAAACAGATCTTACTATCTATTTTAATTTGAAATCACTCTATTCGAACCAGTCAAAAATACCTCAAAGGTTGGGGAGGGAAGGGAATACTCCAAAGTATATTTTGCAGCATTATCTCAAAGTGAGAGAACACTAATTCAATAAGGCTATTAAGAAAGATCTCTAAGAGTGTTACAGTAGGGGTAGCTGAATTCAAAACTGCTGCCAAGAAGGACCCAAAAATGGGAAATTCAAGAGTTGTTTCCTCTCATCATCTGCTGTCTCTGTTTTGTGTAAATGTGACGGGGAGATGTGAGGGTAGTGAGAGAGACTGTGGGCCCGCTGTTGGGTAGGGACCGTCTCTATATGTTGCCAACTTGTACTTCCCAAGTGCTTAGTACAGTGCTCTGCACACAGTAAGCGCTCAATAAATACAATTGAATGAATGAATGAATGAATGGAGAGGGGAGGGGAGGGAAGAAGTAAGGTAAATGCCAGAAAGGTGTAGGACGGGTGGGAATATCAGATCAAATCTTCAATCCACAGTTTCTGGGAAAGGTTAAAAACTCTCACAACATATCACCCAATTTGCTTCAGTAGTCAGTTCCAAAGTCTAAATAGCCAGGATCTAGGTGGTCTCTCATTTTTAGCACACTATCTTGTGAAAATTTTAACCAGGCCTAACTGTACAAAGGTAAATTGGGCACTAGAAAAATAGGGGAATGTTATATTTTATGAATAAAAAGGCCCTGCATTTCTTGGCTGTAAAAAGGAGCATCTCACACACCAACGAACATGATGACAGTAATGGCAAACATCCACAAATCTGTCATTTTATTCATTCTTCCATGTCTTTATGACATGATACCTACATATTGTAAATGTTGATATTTTTCCTTTTTAAAAAAGTATTATTATTAAGAAGCTCAACAACTTCAGAATATTTCGAAGTGATTTTTCATAAAAAGTGATAAGCCTTGTCATTTGCAAAGGGGACAATTTTGAAAACCTAGTAAATAGGAAATAAAGTTTTAAGTTAGTTCCAGGAAACATATTGGCAAGTTAGGAACTGACTTATATGATTCCCAAAATAGAACTATGCTATGAAAAACATACCATTCCTGTAATTTCTAGCAGCCATTTTCAACGGGTTTCTGAAAAAAGAAATAAGCCTTCTCTAGCCGAAGTAACTGAAATGTCATCTCCTCAAATACAACCAAGTAAACTGATTTCTTTGTTTTCGAATTAATACCATGATGATATATTGCTATCTAATGGGCCCCGGATAAGATTTGTAGAACTCACTGGTGACTTCATGCATTCTGGCATCAAACCTCTGAAAAATACGGTGGTGCCAATTTTTCCAGAGACAAGTTTCAAAGATACAATTGGAAAATATGAAATGTTAAAACCTAACCTGGGTCAAGCTTCCCAAGCTTCTTAGGGAGCGGGCAGTCCTTTGTGCTTCTGCAGTTGTATGCCTTGGGTACAGATATGAAGACTAATCATTTGAAATGTCCTCCTTCCCACCTATGCTCCTCCTGCCACAGCTCCCTCCTACTGTCTTTGGTTTTAATTTTGTGTTGTGGATGTGACCTTCTCTTAAGCTGTTTTAATGTTTTATTGCTCCCGATGAGTCTGCCACAAGTCCCCATCTCACCTTTATTCCTAGATGGTTAACCCGTAAAAGGCTGTTTCTAATTCCCACATATACACTCTTCTGCATGCTTAGTACGGTGCTCTACAGACAATAAGTGCTTAATAAATACAACTGCTATGGCTATAGAGGAAAAAAGTTGTTCAACCTCCATCTGTGGAGGTTAGAAAAAGGGGATACATTCTTCCCTACTTCAGGTTGGTGAAGTGTAATTTTGCCAAAATGAACGTTCTTGAAAAGATGATCTCGTTCACTTTTTCAATGCTATGACTTGTTACTTCATCATATAATGAGCCTAATACAGCTGTTCTCATGGAGTGTCACAGGAGAGCTCAGTAGCCCAAACACTAGGCAATTTACCTGATATATGCCTACACTCTAAGAAATATTCACATTTCTCAGGTTGCACAAAACCAGAGCTAGAGTGAATACCAAGAAAAGTCAGAGATTAAAAGAAAAAAAACTGAAAGAATGCAAAATTCGACCAGTTCTCTTTTGACAGAGGCAACGATTCAGAATTAGCTAATCTGACACTGTCAAACTCTGGAAACAGGAAATAATTGAAAAGCAAGATACTTAGACTTTGATAAAGAAAAATGCCAGTGTTTTGCTGTCACCTGCTGTGCCGACAAATATTTGTGAAATGGAAACATGTAAAAATAGCAGCTATTTCAATACTTAATACATATAGATACCCAACTGGATACCACAATATGCATATATTATTGACATTTCTTTTTTTAAAAGTTCTTTTTTTTGACGTTTTTTGCTTTTTGTTTGCTTTGGGGGATTTGTTAAGCACTTACTATGTACTAAGCACTGGGGTATATACAAGCTAATTAGGTTGGACAAGATTCATGTCCCACATAGGGTTCAGAGTCTTACTCCCCATTTTACAGATGAGGTAACAGGCACAGAGAAGTTAAGTGACTTGCCCAAAGTCACACAGCAGACAAGTGGTAGAGCCGTAATTAGAATTAAGGCCTATGCTCTTTCCAATCAACCAATCATATTTATTGAGTGCTTACTGTGTGCAGAGCACTGTACTAAGCGCTTGGGAAGTACAAGTTGGTAACATATAGAGACAGTCCCTACCCAACAGTGGGCTCACAGTCTAAAAGGGGGAGACAGAGAACAAAACCAAACATATTAACAAAATAAAATAAATAGAATAGATATGTACGAGTAAAATAAATAGAGTAATAAATATGTACAAACATATATACATATATACAGGTGCTGTCGGGAAGGGAAGGAGCTGCAGTGCTGGTGCTATCTCTGTATCGGTGCTATCTCCGGATATCTTAAACTCCCTTTAAAACAAGGAAAAGCAAAGTACCAAAGTACTAACCACTATTTAAATAGCCATTAAACATTTATTGTAAACTGAATTTTGCATATGCAAATATCTTTAAAATAACCACTTGGTGAAACGCTTAAGTTACACAAAGTTGGGTACTCTGAAAACAGTATTGATTGTTTTAGATTTCTAGGGTGCCAATTACATTCTTAATGACAGTTTAGTGCCATTAAATGATATCCCTATGAATTTACTGCACCTCAGGAAGTGTCATGTAGGGCATTGCTTATTCAGTCTCTTAGGATGGGGTCAAGGTATTCAAGATAATTGGTGTTCAGAAAATATGATTGTCAGTATACGACTAGTGGTACTCAGTGGAAAGAGCATGAGCTTGGGAGTCAGAGGTCATGGGTTCTAATCCTGGCTCCCCCACATGTAGGCTGTGTGACCTTGGGCAAGTCACTTAACTTCTCTGTGCCTCAGCTACCTTATCTGTAAAATGGGGATTAAGACTGTGAGCCCCACATGGGACAACGTGATCACCTTATATCCCCCCACTGCTTAGAACAGTGCTTTGCACATAGTAAGCACTTAACAAATGCCATCATTATTATTGTTACACAGTAATGGGTTTATTGTTACACAACACTTCTCCCTCTTCTTAGATCCCAAGGATCCAGGGTCACCTATTCAACACTCTTCAGCATCAGTTTTGCCAAAGAACAGTTTTTTCCTATATAGAGTTTGTTGGAAAGTTTTATTTGTGGCTGTCTCTTACTTTGTTAATTGTGCTTTTTGTTCCGTGCAAAAATGCAGTGCCTTACTATTGCTGAATTTAGAATTTTAAACTTCAAAATCTATAAATAAAAGCTTAAATAAATAATTTTACAGGAAGCTAGTCCTGACTGTGGCTGCAGACTAATGATTTCCCCCATACAATAATGAAAAGAAAATGCTTCAAAATGGTCCAAAAACTGTTACTTCTATATGAATTTTTAACTGTATTTTTCATTATTTAATGGATCAGAATCGCATATTATCAATCAGATATTAATTAATCAGATATTATTAATCAATTATGAAATAAGGCACTTAGTTCTAGTTATTACATGTTTTACAGAGGTTATGAAACCATATCTGCCAATTAGGCTGGAACTGTCTTAATATTGACTTCAAACCAAAAAATTCTTGTTTCCCCTTAACTATAACATCAATGTCTCAATCTTGATAAAGATCACTTACTGAATTTTTCTTCAGTTAGGTGGCAAACATATGGAGTAATCAAACTATTCCTACTGTAGGCACCCAAATTATGGTTCAGATGAATACTCTTTCAGATGTATTTTTTATAGAAATACCTATAGAGCAGGTAATCACTAGTAGTCTGAAAAAGATGCTAAAGAAAGGAAAAAAAGGTTCTGAAGGGGACTAAGGAAATTAAATAGGAACATACGCTATATCAATCAATGGTATTTGTTATGCACTTACTATGTGCCAGGCACTGTACTAAATGCTGGGGTGGATACAAACAAATTGGGTTGGACATAGTCCCTATCCCATATGGGTCTTACAGTCTCAATACCCAGTTTACAGATGAGGAAATTGAGGCACAGTGAAGTCAAGTAACTTGCCCAAGGTCACAGAGCAGACAAGTGGCAGAGCCAGGATTAGAACCTATGACCATCTGACTCAAGGCCCTTTCACTCTCCATCACCCCTATTCTCCCACACACTGTCGGAAAAGAGGACAAGCATTGTTTTTTTAACCAAATTCCAAGAGCAGTGATATGACCCATTTGTTGTATTCTGAGTGGAAATAAAACTTTGATTGCAAATGTGTTTAGCCACGTAAGCACTGTCACGAGAGGACAGAGCACGGGTCTAAGAATCAGAGGACCTTCACTCTAATCCCATCATTTGCCTGTTTGTGTAACCTCAGGAAAGTTGCAACTTCCCTTTACCTCAGTTTCCTCATCTGTACCCTGTAACTATCCCAGCACTTAGTACAGATACCCGAGCTGTAGATACCCTGATCTAGAGCAGCAGTATGACCTTCCAGGAGTCTAATCATATGTTTAACAGCTTCATTTTGAGAATTAGTGCTTTGCGTAAGTAATCAGCAGCTGTAATGTGTTCATAGAATTGTCACTTCCTTTTTAAATCACAAGTAACACATCATGGTGCACATGGAAGGTTCTCCATAGTCTTAATGTATTTAAAAGTTGCCCAAACTGCAGCATATCTGAGGCAACATACAAATACCCTGCTCCCTCAGTATTTGTATGGATTTAGTAAAAACCCCATTCTTCTCAACATGACTGGGACCAGAAACGAATTAGCAAACACAGAGAACTAATAGCAATGAGATTTCAAAATTTTTGCCAGTCAACAGTATTATTTACATGACAGAAGAGATGAAGAAATGAAATATAACCTTAAACTATTCACTTATTCCTTGCACAAAAGGAGTAACGGTCAAACTAACACTAAAAGACTTCAAGCCTAATTCTAACGGTTTCAAGAAAATTGCCTTATCAAAACTTTATTCTCTCTGTTTGTTCATTAAATTGTGCAGTTTTGCATTAAGGTCAAAGACTGTCAACTAATTACAGTGTTTGAAAAGTCTTACTTCCTTAATACTTAGAGAAACCACAGACTGCACTGAATTGTTTTAAAAGGCAACTTGAATGCTATTTATTTAAACTACATTTCAACCACAAAACATTACTTTAAGGGTTTCTATCAGCAATCAATTATTCCATTTATTATCAAAGCAGCATTAAACACGATTCCTTCCTGTCTATTTAAATGCCAGCATGAAACTTCAAACAGACCTGCTCTTGCATATTCAGCAATGTTCTTTTCAGTTCCTACTAAAGAAAGCATAAAAGTGACCTAGAAAGCAATTTTAAAGCTACTAAAATTATTGTTTCCCAAGCTTACCACCCAGATTCCAGCACTTTATGAAATACATCAATTCCATTTTAAAAGATGGATAGCTGAGGGGTGGACCTATCGACAAAACCAGACAAATGGAGTCACATCTATACCACTCCAAAATATTCCTGTTTTCTGTTACCCTGTTGTGCCAAAGAGTCTTCAGTCTGGGAAACTTTTGAGGCAGTTAAATTTGCAACATTTTTCACATCCTCATTGTGAAAAACCTGTGATGAATTTTGGTTTCTCTAAAGAATAGTCAGAAACAGAATATATAGGATTGATTTCTGATTCATATAAACAGGTAGCGTGAAAGTTGATTAGCTCATTTCTTAGAAACCTGATCATACTTTATAGTTCTCTAGAAATAAAAGTACTTCAATCCAGAAGTCAGGAGTTCAGGGCCGAAAAAGATTACTACTCAGTAATGTCTACATTATCTAACCATACACAGTAGTAAATGTGTCAACTGGCAACTACATCTTGAGAAAGTAAAGGAAGAGTTTTCTCCAGAGCAAGTAGCTCTACCTTTTCTCAAATCCTTCACCACCACAGGATAGTTCTAACCAAAAGTGGGAGATATGGACAAGAATAAGACAAAGAACAGGCTAGAGGCAAGAAAAGCTGTTATAATTATAGCTGGGAACACAGAATTTGTTAAAGGAAGTCTACTGTATAATTATATTTGAAAATTTAGCAAGATGCCCAGAGGCTGGCTTGCAGCTGTCAGGAACTGGTAACTTTACTTCTGCTCATGAGGCGACCACTACAGCAGCTGAAGCTACCATCTTCTACCAGAATAAAGATCTAAAAGAAAAACACCAATCTTCTGCAGAAAACAATATACTGCTAGGATTTAGAGGTGTATCCAGTTAAACAAAATTTGGGACTCGGTTACTCTTTTTCCTCCTTCTGGTCCTCTGTACAGGAGATATTAATAGCTGCAATTCCTTAAGTCACAGTCGTCTCACAGGAAAATGTTCCTTGTATGATTTCTGTTAACTAACGGGTTCTTAAGTTCAGGGCTCTTAATGTCTGTTCCTACTGGCAGGGCCATCCTAGGGCCAAATGGGGTAACTAGTCCTCACTTCCCACTTATGTCCATAGGAAACAGTGAGGCTCCAGAGGGTGATATCATCATCATCATCAACAACAATGGTATGAGACTATGTGCAGTGCACTGTACTAAGCAATTGGAAAAGTACTATACAATAGAGTTAGCAGATATATTCCCGGCTTACAGTATAGTGGGGGAGACAGACATTAATATCAATAAGTAATTTATAGTAAATAATTTAAAGTTATGTACAGAACTGGTATGGGGTGGATGGTGGGACAGAGTGTAGAAGCAAAAGTGGGTATCTGAACCACTGGCAGTTCCTTGCTCGCCCCTTTCTTTCCCAGCTGTCTTACAAGGACACAGCTGGCTGCGTGCACATTCATTCTCTCTCTCATATTCTCTCTCTCTCCCTCCATATCATCCTGCTAATATAAATTGCACTAACCCAGAAGACCATTTGGTTGGACAAACTTGCCTAACTGATGAAGATGGCATTTGGTAAGTGCTTACTATGTGCAAAGTGCCGTTCTAAGCGCTGGGGAGGATACAAGGTGATCAGATTGCCCCACATGGGGCTCACAGTCTTCATCCCCATTTCACAGATGAGGTAACTGAGGCACAGAGAAGGTAAGTGACTTGCCCAAAGTCACACATCTGACAATTGGCAGAGGCAGGATTTGAACCCATGACCTCTGACTCTCAAGCCCATGCTCTTTCCATTGAGCCATGCTGCTTCTCTGGGAAGCGGCACGGACAATTGGGAAGCAGCATGGATAAATTTGCCTAATAATAATTGTGGCATTTGTTAAGCGTTTACGGCGTGTGAGGCACTGTACTAAGCGCTGGGGTGGATACAAGTAAATTGGGTTAGACACAATCACTGTCCCACATGGGGCTCACGGTCTTAATCCCCATTTTACGATGAACTGAGACAAAGAGAGCAGACAAGAGGTAAAGCCAGAATTAGATTCTCAGGCCCATGCTCTATCCACTAGGCCACAATGCTTCCTCTTCTCTGTGCCTCAGTTTCTTCACCTGTAAAATGAGGACTTGATACCTCTTCTCCCACCTCCTTCATCTGTGATCCCCATTTGGGACAAGGATGGTGTCTAACCTGATTGGTTTATAATCTACCCCAGTGCTTAATTCAGTGTTAAGCAGATAATAAGTGATTAACTACTATTATTATTATTATCTTTAAATTCCTATCAATTACAATTACAGTAATGAACCCACTACAATTATTATAAATATTGTAATGGCAGTCCTTAGATATATGACAACTGGATTTGAAAGATTTCATTTTATATTGAAACGTTAATTGAAAGAAATTTTTACCTACCAAACAAGGTTATAACTGGAGGGGAAGGGGAAGGAGGAGGCTGCTGGCTCCTGAACCAAAGTTTGATACAATACTTTTACCAAAATTAACAAGAATTGTGAAGTCACTCCATTAAGTAATATGGCAACATTAATAAATTTACATTGAGTCAGAGGGTACCTACCCACTATAGGGTACCTGACTTTCTCTTTAATTGCTGTTAACCCCCACCTCATGACTCCTCCAGGCAACTGGATTTCTAGTCCCAGCTCCACCACATACCTGCTGTATAACTGGAAAAATCACTTACCTTCTCTGTGCCACAATTACTCACCTGTAAAATAGGGATTAAGACTATGAGCCCCATGTGGGACATGGACCATGTCCACCCTGATTATCTTGGATCTACTCTAGTGCTTAATACAGTGCCTGGCACGTAGTAAGCACTTAATATCATTAAAAAAATAAAATGGCCAATCCCACCCTCAGACTCACCAGCAAAGGACCCTAAAATTTCCCTCTCCTTTCCCATCATGGCTTTTTATGGATCGTACACATAAAAAAACTTACCTTATAATATGCTCTATCAAGGCCTACCCCTCGCTTGCTGGACTCCGTGCCCCACAGCAACATAAACTGGCAGAGAAGAGAGACTGTGAATGGTACCACCCTAATCAATTTCTCCACACAGGCTCTCGGTCCTGACGGCTCAAGGCCAAGGCTTGATCTGTCATTCTCAAAACGACACTCCACCCACCATCACTACACTGCACTACACTTGTAAAACTATTTATCGAAGAATGCCAATGTTCTGTCGAACATTAATCAGTGAAAAGAAACATGAGACCTCAAGAATGGAAGCAAAAGTCACTGTGTTCCTTGGAACACTCGCCAAGACACAAAAACACCTGCAGTCCAGTTTGGGAACTATGCAAGCTATAAGGATGAGCATCTGATCCAAGAGGGCTTGCTCTCTCAGCCAGGCCAGGACACTGAATCAGGAGCTGGCTGTGGAAAAGGGAAATCCCCTGAGCCATAACCCCTTTGAATGATTACAGTAGTACTAAAGCACTATGGCTCAGCAACTGTATAGAGAAGGACATCCACAGTTCCGTCTGATGGTTCCATGGTTATCTCTCTTGACTTTTATTTACATAGGATTACGGACAACCAGATTATTTTCCCTCCATTGGGAAACTGTCCCAGACTTTGGTGCCTCATATGGTAACAATGAGCCCCAGGACTCTCCACTTCCACACATTTACTAGCACCAGCTTAGAGCCTCAAAACAACCCTTACAGTCAATTATATATGACACAAATTAGTCCAAGAATATTAAGGTATTTTCTGAAGCTATAAGACCACTTTTTATTCCTTAAAGGATATAAAGCGCTACTGTTTATAATGCAGTGAAAATAATTCCTACACCACCCACAAATATTTTAAATTAGTATATTCTTTATTTTTTATTTTCAGTGTGAGCTTAAAAGCTATAATGCAAGGTGCCATGGCCATTCTCAAGAGGGCTTCCTCTGAAAAGCCTCAAATGGTAACATGAGAAATTCAAGTACAATGGTAAAGTCAAAGGGCAATGAGAATGGCTCCATTTGGACTAAATATGATAAGAGAAGACAGAAAGACATGACTCTCAGAATTTAACACAATGTTAAGGACCAGTCCCCTGACTCCAAGCAAGTAAATAAGGAAATCATTCAGGCTAAATGGTTTTCAATGTTTTCCTTAGAGACTTTCTGGGGGGCGGGGGGATGCTTAGTTCAGCGCTTTGCACACAGTAGGCACTCAAATGACAGTGTGGCCTCAAGGAAAGAGAACAGTTCTGGGAGTCAGAAGACCTGCGTTCTAATCCCAGTTGTGCCTACTGCTTTCTGTGTGACCTTGGGCACGGCACTTCGCTTCTCTGTGCCTCAGTTCTCCTACTCTCCTTCCTACTAGAGCATGAGACCCAAGGGGGACAGGGACTGTGTTTAACCTAATTGATTTGTATCTACCCTAACGCTTACACACAGAGTAAATGCTTAACAAACACCATTAAAAAAAAATATATTGATTGAGGCTCCACAACATCTATTAGGAGCCCATTGCAGGCAAGCAAATCAAGAAATCTTTCTCTCCATCCAACCAAAATCTCTTTGACTTTAAATGTAATTATTTCCTCGTGATTAAGTCTTACGGAAATATATGTTTAATCTATATTAATGAATGTCTCTCCTACACTAAGCTCATTGTGGGCAGAGATCATGTATACCAACTCTGTACAGTGCTCTGCACATAGTAAGTGCTCAATAAACACTATTAACTTCTCCTCATAAAAATCCTTCAGCTAAGTATGTCTTTCAATAATATTTCCCCCAAAAGAGAGGGATACTTGAGGTCTCAAATTTTTTTCCTAAATTAAAATAAAAAGTTTCACTGAGTTTCACTTGATGTATGAAGAGAAGAATTTTCCAGTTTTCTAATTTTCTAATTCTAATTTCTAATTCTAATTCTTCTCTTCATACATCAAGTGAAACTCAGTGAAACTTTTTATTTTAATTTAGGAAAAAAATTTGAGACCTCAAGAATCTATTTCCACTTGGTATTTTCCAGCAGCAACACCTGGTTGTATGAGGTTGGCTTTACGGAACATTGTACATATCGCCATCATCTTGCTATCGAACACATAATGAAAAAACAAGGCTCGGGGTATCTAAAACAGGAAAAGTTGATTCAATTCTAAAAATTAGCCCAAAGAAATCAAGGGTACTAAAACTTTTCTACAGAGTACCTGATGAACATCTTTTGTTTTCATATAAATTAGCTTTTGAAACTGTCAAAGGATAAACTTTCCAAATTCAGGAAAAAGCAAAATTCCACAAAATATATGCACGAGTTGCAACATAATAAGCCCAGACAACAACTTTAAAGTTAGCAGTATCCTATTATCTTTATAAATGGGAAAAGTAGGCAAGTCTGTCAACCATCAAATCTGAAAAAAAAGCTCCATGAGAACGACAAAATACACTGTGCTTGAAAAAATACGTATGTCGACACTCAAAAATCGGAAGCTAAATAGACGAATGCCTTTTTCTTCTTCCTATTCCATTTATTTTAGGATTTGCCCCTAAGAAGCAGTCAGTATTATTTGTTGAACACTATGTGCACAGCCCTGTACTTAGCCCTTCAGCGATTACAATGAGAGAGACCAAGTCTCTGCTCTCAAGGAGTCTACAGTCTGAGAAGACAAAGATGAAAATAATTTACAAACTGTGGGAAAAGGAAGAAGAATATGGGTGTAGAAGTAAGATAAATATATCAGAAAAAAACCTGCTGATTTGCCTACATAATTTAAGTAACATACAAATATATAAATCATAAAGCACACAAGAACGTAAGAGGGTAGGAATAAAGTACAAAAATACCACATGGGTTTAGGGTTGATGCAACTGTTATGTTGTGAATTCACTGTGAAAATAAGGGGTGAGGTACCTTACTATGCCTGGGAATCAATCAATCAATCGTATTTATTGAGCACTTACTGTGTGCAGAGCACTGTACTAAGCGCTTAATCAATCAATCAATTGTATTTATTGAGCACTTACTGTGTGCAGAGCACTGTACTAAGTGCTTGGGAAGTACAAGTTGGCAACATATAGAGACAGTCCCTACCCAACAGTGGGCTCAGTCTAAAAGGGGAGACAGAGAACAAAACCAAACATACTAACAAAATAAAATAAATAGAATAGATATGTACAAGTAAAATAAATAAATAAATAAATAGAGTAATAAATATGTACAAACACATATACATATATACATGTGCTGCGGGGAAGGGAAGGAGGTAAGATGGGGGGGATGGAGAGGGGGACGAGGGGGAGAGGAAGGAAGGGGCTCAGTCTGGGAAGGCCTCCTGGAGGAGGTGAGCTCTCAGTAGGGCCTTGAAGGGAGGAAGAGAGCAAGCTTGGCGGATGGGCAGAGGGAGGGCATTCCAGGCCCGGGGGATGACGTGGGCCGGGGGTCGATGGCGGGACAGGTGAGAACGAGGCCTAACGGTGAGGAGATTAGCGGCGGAGGAGCGGAGGGTGCGGGGTGGGCTGTAGAAGGAGAGAAGGGAGGTGAGGTAGGAGGGGGTGAGGTGATGGACAGCCTTGAAGCCCAGGGTGAGGAGTTTCTGCCTGATATGCAGATTGATTGGTAGCCACTGGAGATTTTTGAGGAGGGGAGTAACATGCCCAGAGCATTTCTGGACAAAGACAATCCGGGCAGCAGTATGAAGTATGGATTGATTGACTGACTGATTATCAATCAATCATTTTTATTGAGTGCTTACTGTGTGCACAGCACTGACCTAAACACCTGGAAGGATACAAAACAAAAGAGGTGGCAGACATATTCAAGGACCTAACAGTCTGAGGCAGGAGACACATTAATATAAATTAATCACAGATACGCATATAAGTGCCATGGTACTAATAAAGGGTGCAGATCCAAGTGCAAGGGTGATGCAGAAAGAAGTGGGAGATGTACTTTTAAACCTGCACTTCAGCTTCCCTGACCTCAATTTGTATTTAAACTTCCCTCTACTTCAACTTCCCTGACTTCACCATGACTCCTCAATCCCAGCACCCCCTCTCCCCCTCCGCTCACCCTTGGGCCGCCCCATCCCTATCCCTTTATCCCGTTCCATGGCCACCCCTTTTCCCCCTTCCCCCATGCAGGCTTCCAATCAGCTCCCTCCCATCCAAGCCCTCTCCACCCCTCGCACGCCGGCCTCAGCCAAGTGCGGCCTGTGGAACCTCCCACTCCATCATGGGGAAGCTTCCCTTCATCCTTGACTTGTTCCTGGCTCAGCCTCATCTCCTCCTCACCATCACTGAAACCTGGCTCGTTGTTGGGTACGGACTGTATTTGTCGCCGAACTGTACTTTCCAAGTGCTTAGTATAGTGCTCTGCGCACAGTAAGTGCTCAACAGATACGACTGAATGAATAAGGACTTAATCAGGAAAGTCACAGTCGCCTACCCACCCCCTCAGCATTTCTGCAGCAAATATACATATATGCACTCACAACCATTCAGCTGTTCTGAATATACAGATATACAAACTCTAAGTATTTACTCTTCTACATTTCCATCTTTCCAATCTCCTTTTTTCTGCTCTATGTAAATTACTTCCTATCAGCCTCCATTGCCAGACTGCACGCTGCTCAAGGGCAAGGACTGAGCTCCCGACCTCTATTGTAATCTCTGAAGCACTTGGTTCTGTGCTCTACTACTGAATGAATGTTTAATAGGATAAAAAAAATTTACCCAGCTTATAAAACAGTATTAAACAAAACTTGCTCAAATTTAAGAACCAAAGCTATATGGAGTGATGAAAAACCAATATGCATTTGAAAAAACCAAAAAAAACAAATACACTTTTCAAATTCCCAAAGCAAATTCTCTTAAATCCACTTCAAATTCCAAGACATCTAAATGACCAGTTAATAGACAAATAAATAATAGACTCAGTGAAGCTTTACTATGGTGCATAAAATTGTTGACAATAGATTTCTTCAATAAAAAATTGAATTATAACCTGAGGGTGGTTT
Source organism: Tachyglossus aculeatus (assembly GCF_015852505.1). Classification (NCBI taxonomy): domain Eukaryota; kingdom Metazoa; phylum Chordata; class Mammalia; order Monotremata; family Tachyglossidae; genus Tachyglossus; species Tachyglossus aculeatus. Next base: position 32,237,566 of record NC_052067.1, on the reverse strand, counting down.
AATTTGATACAATTTTGAACATGTCATATATAGATTTCAAAACAGATGCTAAGAGACTCTACAAAGACACTTGGCTCAGCCAGAAGCCAGATTAAAAGTTTCATCTGGAACTTAAAGTTTCACAGTTCTGTTAAAATTGCCAATGTCTCCAATGCCAGGCAATAGTGTGCATCCCACAATTTCTCTTCTCAGAGCCTTAGTTAAAGCTGCCCCCAAAGTCAGACCATTTATAAACATAACACAACAAATTATATAAGCAGCCAAACTGCTGTGTTCCCTACAATCAAGTTAAACTCGAATTTTACAGTATTTACTTTAGCTTCTTACACTTGACCTTCCCTCGCCTGTTCTACTGGCATATCCAGTTAGCTATCCTGTCTTCAAACATGATGCTACTGGGGATAAGTAGCATAAATATGATCGTGACTGAAAATACCTAATTCACTACTGCACACAAGATATAAATTCGGCAGACAGCCCTCTGGGGAGTCAGGTTTTGAGTTTGGGCCGGAAGGCTAAGTTTCCTGCATTTTTTTCTTATTCATTCATTCAATCATATTTACTGAGTGCTTACTGTGTGCAGAGCACTGTACTAGGCGCTTGGGAAGTACAAGTCAGCAACATATAGAGATGGTCTCTACCCAACAACGGGCTCACGGTCTAGAAGGGGGAGACAGACAACAAAACAAAACATGTAGACAGGTGTCAAAATCATCAGAATAAATAGAATTATATTCTGAAGTATCTATATATAGTATATAGTATGTATATTGAATTTATATCTTGTGTGCAGTAGTGAATTAGGTATTTTCAGTCACGATCATATTTATGCTACTTATCCCCAGTAGCATCATGTTTGAAGACAGGATAGCTAACTGGATATGCCAGTAGAACAGGCGAGGGAAGGTCAATATATATACTATATATATCATATCATATTATATCTACATATGATACTAAATATAGTATATATAGTATCTATATATGATACTATACATAGTATATATAGTATTTATATATGATACTATATGCTGCAGACCTTTCTCAGAGGGAAAGGCAAGGGGAGCCTCTCAAGTTCTCAGGAAGGAGAAGTTACTTACAGGTCCAACACCATTCAGGGTGGGCAGTGCCTTCCAAATTAAGACTGCTCTGACACCAGGTGTATTGGAAATCACACTATGCCGCATAAGCTAATAAATTTTTAAGTTAATGGATGTGTTTGCATTTTTAATGGTATTTGTTAAGCACTTACTATGTGCCAGGCACTGTACCACACGGTGGGATAAATACAAACTAATCAGTTTGGACAAAGTCCATGGCCCACACTGGGCTCTCAGTTTTAATCCCCGTTATACAGATGAGGTAACAGGCACAGAGAAGTTAAATGACTTGCCCAAGGTCACACAGCACTCAAGTAGTGGAGCCGGGATTAGAACTCAGGTTCTTCTGACTCTTAGGCCCATGCTCTCTCCTCTAGGCCCAACAAAATGAAATATGGTGATTACACCTACAAAGTCAATTTAGCTTCTTGGTTGTTCCATCAATTCCCTTAAATTCAATATGATAAACGTAGCACTGATTTGTCTACCTGAACATTATTTTCCAAATTCATTCTTTGTCACTGGAGTGTACACTATTATCATCTTCCTGGACGTAGAGGCTCAGAAACCTGAAATCACCACTGATTCTTTTCCTCAGTAAACTGTCCAAAGTTGACATGAGCAAAATAGTGATAATAATAATCACGGTACTTGTTAAGCGCTATGTGCCAAGCACTGAACTAAGCACTGGGGTAGATACACGATCATCAGAGTCTAAGCATACATCGGACTGAATCCCCATTTTACAGATGAGGAAACTGAACCACAGAGAAGTTAAATGACTTGCCCCAAGTCACACAACAGATAAAAGATGGAGCCGCAATAGAATCCAGGTCTTCTGACTCCCAGGACCACGTTCTTTCCTCTAGGTCTCAATGTTTCTCATTTCTTCTATCTTAAATCCTTATACCTCTGGTCCAAACAATTACCTCATGCCTTGGACGACTGCAACCTCCTCATAGGATTTCCTCCTTTTCACCCAACTGACCAAATGTCCCTGCAGAAATCATCTTCCTTTCCATGAGCTCTATCCATGTCACTTCTCCTAGAGAAGCAGTGTGGCTCAGTAGGAAAAAGCCTGGGCTTTGGAGTCAGAGGTCATGGGTTCAAATCCCGGCTCTGCCAATTGTCAGCTGTGTGACTTTGGGCAAGTCACTTAACTTCTCTGTGCCTCAGTTACCTCATCTGTAAACTGAGGATTAAGACTGTGAGCCCCACCAGGGACAACCTGATCACCTTGTAACCTCCCCAGTGCTTAGAACAGTGCTTTGCACATAGTAAGCACTTAATGAATGCTATTATTATTATTATTATTATTCTCTTCTGAGTTTCAAATCAGAATTAGTTTTCTCACCTGGGGTCTCAATGCCCTCTTCAGCATATATAGTATAGCTCTTTCCCAACTGAATTTTAATGACAATATTACTAATAGACCTCCCTCATTGGAAATAACAGTGCAAAATTTACCTTGACTTAAGCACTTTCTTCTCCATTTGAAATAATTTGACTTGAATAAAGTATAGGCTATTTCGACATCATACATAAGAGCAAATCTATTTTGCATAACTTAATGACACCTCTATTCCTGCTACCACGAAGTGCCTTTTAGTTGAATAGGGAGTAAAATATGTAAAACTTTGAAAATGAACTACTGTAGGTACATATGTCATAAAAAACTAATTCAAAAGTCTTTCACTACTAGTACATATCTGATCATATGATTTTATTGTATTTTTTTTATCTTTTGAATACACTTACTGTTTTGATCTCTTTGGGACCCTGAAACAATAAAACATTTAACACTGTTTCTATAGAAAACTTCCCTACATTTTTTAATGGTATTTGTTAAGCACTTACTATGTTATCGAACACTGTTCTAAACGCTGAGGTAGATACACATGAATTAGGTTGGACACGGTCTCTGTCCGGCATTCATTCAATCGTATTTACTGAACGCTTACTGAGTGCATAGCATAGGGCTCCCAGTCTAAGTAGGAGGGAGAACAGGAGAACTGAGGCAAGAACTGAGGCACAGAGAAGTGAAGTGACTTGTCAAAGGTCTCACAGCAGGCAACTGACAGTGCTGGGATTACAATTCAGACACTTGTCCACATGTTTGTACAGTGCTCTGCACACAGTAAGCGCTCAATAAATATGACAATGTTTCCACTAGGCCACGCTGCTTCCCATTTAATGCGCTCTCATTTAACACTAATTTAATGGAAAAAATCAGGAGCACTGACAGTGGTGTAGCAGCATGGCTTAGTGGAAAGAGCCCGGGCTTGGGAGTCAGAAGTCATGGGTTCTAATCCCAGCTCCGCCACTTATCGGCTGTGTGATTTGGGGTAAGTCACTTCACTTCTCTGTGCCTCAGTTCTCTCAACTGCAAAATGGGGATTAAGACTGTGAGCCCCACGTGGGACACCTGATTACCCTGTATCTATCCCAGCACTTAGAACAGTGCTTTGCACATAGTAAGCGCTTAACAAATACCATCATCATCATATCATGATAATTGTCCTTGTTTGTGATTTATGCCCACTTTGACTAAAAATATCCTGTAATCTTTAGATTAAAAATTGGAACTTTACACATTAAAGAAATAGAAGCATGCTTCATCACCAATTAAAATTCTTAAATTGTTTACCACTTAGGTAGTAATATTCTGAAGTCTCTGTCTCTCCCCCACAACCTCCCCCGCACCAACTTCATTCATTCTAACGTCTCTGCTAATTTCTGTTATACTCTCCTAAGCGTTTACTACAGCGCTCTGCACAAGCCCTTAGTAAAGAGCTATGCCCACAGTAAGAGCTCAATACGCATGCTTGAATGAATAGTAAGCACTCAATAAATACCACTAATTGATTGATTGATAATCCAAGTACCAGCAATGCCTCCAACCCCAATGCAGGCCATCGGAGGAAGTCTGGCACGTTCTGGCCTCCACAAGAGATGTGGGGCTATAGGACAGCCGTCCTGGCCAATTCCTGGTGCAGCTCCAGAAATTCATGCTGGAATTCTAGGATCCTCAAGATCACCTACAAAAGTGGGAGCAGGAGGCAAAGAGGTATAGAGGGACCCAAGTGCAGAGGCAGCATGGAAAAGATGCTGCAGCAGCAAAGCTGCCAGATGCCAATAGACTTTTTAGCTTGTAAACTCCTCACAGAAAGGGATCGTGTCTCCTCCTTTCATCATAAAACCACCCCCCCACACACACACACAGTAGGTGTTCACAAAACACACGATGAGCCAAGGAGAATCAGCTTGGTATGCTATCCATTGGCACAAGTGCTGAAAGAAGACAAAGCCTACTTGGTTCAAATCTCTCTCATTTTGCTATTTAAAACATAATGATGAGAAGATGGTGGCAAATCTGAGAAGATTCAACACGGACAAATGATCTTTCAATCATCATTCCTCTTTTTAAAATCAAGATTGTGCAAATGCAAGAAATGGATTGTAATCGTCCCAACGTTCGTTTCCAGTCAGAAATTCGCAAAAGCAGTCATTTCCAAAAATGGATGCTCTCTGACTCAATTCTGCTTAGATTTGATCAGTTTACAGATTTAAGTACCTGCTAAAGTTGCCAAAATTAACATCATTCATTCAATCGTATTTATTGAGCGCTTACTGTGCGCAGAGCACGTCACCGTTCCTCTTCTCTAACCATCTGAAACTTTTCTCAGAAACTTCAGAATATTACTACCTAAGTGGTAAACAATTTAAGAATTTTAATTGGTGATGAAGCATGCTTCTATTTCTTTAATGTGTAAAGTACCAATTTTTAATCTAAAGATTACAGGATATTTTTAGTCAAAGTGGGCATAAATCACAAACAAGGACAATCTTAACTTGCTTCACTGTAATACTTTGAACTAAAAATTATGCCAGTTATTTTTTTCTTTGAAATAGATGGATTTTTTCAAAAACACATGAATCTACTCAATAGAGCTCACTAGAGATAAATAATACCAACTTTCACACGTCTTTACATAACCTCATTTTCTCACGGAATTAGTTTTTGAGTAAAGTACAAAAGATGAATTGTTTTACCTATTGATTTTATATTTATTTTTGCAATATATATACGGAGGGGCTCTTCCCCTCATTTCCCAAACTGCTGTTAAAATCTTCTCCATCTTTAATAATTTAAATTCAAACTTGGAAATCTCTTCCTGTTGGAAAAATATGTTATTGGCTTAACTTCTCTAATGCTTTGGGAAACAATGGCATGAGGAGATCCCTCTTCCCCTTAGAGCATAAGCAGCTCAAATCCCTTTAATTGTTTTGAAATTTGATTATTAGAGCCAATTCCTCCCTTTTTTGGTCACTAGAGCATTTCTAAGCAAAGATTACCTATTTCCCTACAGGACTGACCATATCACATCATATATTCTAGTTTGGGCCTAACAAGTTCTTTAAAATACAGTAGGAGCACTGCCTCTTGCTTTGTATTCTATCCATCTGCTAATATGGTTTCTTGCTTGCCTTTTTTACTGCAGCTGTGCACCGGGTTAACTGTTTCAATAGTTTTCCTACAATAACCCACAAATTTTTTCCTGATCAGTGTGCTGTATGATTGGTTCTTTGTTCCTAAGATAATTATTTTACATTTGTCTACACTGAACTGCATTTGCCATCTGCTGGCCCAATCACCTAAACAATCCAAATCCTTTAGAATCTGATTGCATTGTTCCTCATTATTTCCTCTGCCTCCAGTTTTAGGATCCTCTGCAAACTTGGAGATCTTTCTTCCATCTCCTGTCCAAATTTTATTATAATACATATTCAAAAACTGACCTTTGGGGCACTCCAGCACTTAGAATGGTGCTTTGCACATAGTAAGCACTTAATAAATGCCATTATTATTATCATTCACAACCAACCTGAAAAGAGTTTCCCTAAAGGATTCCCCTAAGCTAATTTGAGGAAAGTTTTGAAGATCGAGTACTTGTTTTTCCCTCTAACAGTCATCGTTTAATCTAGTCACTAAAAGGTGGCCTCTTAACTACAAAGAATGCCAGGAAGCAATGTAGTTTTTGATGTCAAATACGGAATTGATCTTCCCAAATGTACATCAAAAGCTTTTTTTATGTATTTGTTAAGCACTTACTACGTTTCAAGGACTGTTGTTACGTGCTGGGGCAGATATGAATCGATCAAGTAGGACACATTCCCGGTCCCTCGAGGAGTTCACAGTTTAAGCAGGAGGTAGAACACTTTACAGTCGGGGAAACTGAAGGCCCAGAGACGGGAAGTGACTTGCTCAAAGTCACCCAGCAGGCAGGTGCCAGGCCTGGGATGAGAACCTAGGTCCTCCAAACCCAAGGCCTGGGCTCTTTCCACCAGAACACACTGCTTCTCATGAAGTTACAAAAACAGAGTTCAAAGGGGGTGGGCCTGAGGCTGCTGGCCACTCCAGGAGGCCATCCTTAAGAATGGGCTGGAGCAGCCGACCTCATCCCATTCCCCAGGCCGGTCGCCTGAAAGCTGAAGGCGCCCTGGGCAGTGCTCAGAACTAGGTGTTCAGTAAACCTCACCAACCCGGCCTGAAGGCTCGCTGGGCTCCCATGGGTTGGGTGGGAAGAGGTCCATGCTCCAACCAGCCGAAGGGTGAGTGTGATCCCACCAACACCCTGAGTTGGGGGGGAGAGGGTTCCATAATCCGGGATGGAATGGGCCTCCCTAAGGGGGCTGTGCCGGGAACAGGTTACTGCATTCCCACCGCTTTTTCTCTGGGCCAAAGGAGCCGGCCCACCCAGCCTGGCTGCTCCTGGGTGCTCTGCAGACAGAGCCCGGGCGGCTCGATTGCCACGGTATCACCGAGAACGGTCGGTGGTGCGGGAGCTCCCACTGGCTTTCTGTCGCCAGCCTGCTCTTGGTTGGCAGGGCCCATGTAGCTGAGCCCAGGGCCCCAGGACCTACCCGCTGGAGGCCCCAGCTTGCCCTCCCCACCACCCTGGGTGGGGTCCCACCCAGAGAGCGTCCCTGGCGTCCGGAGCTCTAGCTCTCCAAGAGACTGAGCGGTGCTTCCCACTGGGAAGCCAGGTGGTTGGACCCACCGGGAATACCACTTCAATTGGTCTGCCTCACTGTCTTCCCTTTTCCATCAGACTTGTCAAGAAGACGCTGACTAGCTCTCCCAACTTCAACTTCCTCGGCCAACTCTTGGACTACAAGAGGGAGATTCAGAGAGGGGGGGAGAGACGACTCCCAGCCCCAACTCTGTGCCACCGGTGGCCTCCAAGCCCGTCGGCAAGGGGCTTCTCTGCCAGGGAAGAAGACCACAACTCCCTGCTCAAAGGCGTCAATGGGCTGCACGGGGCCATGGACAGGTTGGACGTCAGCAACAAACTCAATCAATCAATCGTATTTACTGAGCGCTTACTGTGTGCAGAGCACTGTACTAAGCGCTTGGGAAGTACAAGTTGGCAACATATAGAGACAGTCCCTACCCAACAGTGGGCTCACAGTCTGGAAGGGGGAGACAGAGAACAAAACCAAACATACTAACAAAATAAATAGAACAGATACGTACAAGATAAATAGAGTAATAAATATGTTCAAACATATATACATATATACAAGTGCTGTGGGGAAGGGAAGGAGGTCAGATGGGGGGATGGAGAGGGGGATGAGGGGGAGAAAGTCTCCTGGAGGAGGTGAGCTCTCAGTAGGGCCTTGAAGGGAGGAAGAGAGAACTCCAGTGTTCAATGCCCCTTGACATCAGAGTCCTTTGTGGCCAGGAGGGCTGGTTCCTGGCACAGCTTCCTCTCCCTCCTTCTCCTTTTCAGAGGCAGAGGCAGCTGTGGTGTTGTACGAACTACCCAGGGCCCTGGAAGGGAGCGGCAAACTGGGCCAGCTCTCCCCTGTGCAGGAAGCCTCCAAGCAGATGCCTTAGAGCAGCCCAGACAAGTAGAAGGCCTTCCTCTCCGCCTGGCCCAGAAACCCCGGCTGCCAGAGAGCCAGGATGAAAGCTTGTACATAATTTCTTACTTTTATTTCATATTTCTGTTTAACCCAATGTAGGATTTGCAGTCTTACACATCTCTCTCAAAACTCTCACTGCCTACCTTACCTTGCTGGTCTACCAAGGCGCATCCCTCACACTTCATACCTGTAACTCCAACCTCACTATACCTCGAGCTCATCGGTCTCGCCACCAACCCCTTTCCCGTGTCTTTCCTCTGGCCTGGAATGTCTACCCCCTTAATTTCTGACAGATTATCACTGTCTCCACCTTCAAAACCTACTAAAATTACATTCCCTCCTAGAGGTCTTTCCCAATTAAGCCCCCTCTTCTGCATCACCTATGCACTTGGGCTCTACCCTTTAGCACTGTGATATCCACCTGACTTCGAGCCTGCATTTAATATATACCCATTTAATGTCTGTCTTTCCGTCTGGAATTTAAGTTCACAATGGGTAGGGATTGTGTCTACCTACTCCATTCATTCATTCGATCATATTTATTGAGTGCTTACTGTGTGCAGAGCACTGTACTAAGCACTTGGAAAGTACAATTCTGCTGTACTCTACCCAAGTGCTTAGTACAGTGCTCTGCACACAGTAAGCACTCAATAAATACCACTGATTCACAATAAATTTTAGGAATAGCTAGAAATATTACCAATTTACCTGTTCATTCCCTTGAATACTTATATTATCAGGTTAAATACAAATCTACTGAAAATCAACTACCATAAGTATTTTTGTGTGTATACGCTTTGAGAGCAGGGATTGTCAACCACCTAAATTGTACTCTCTCACACACTTATTAAAGAGCTCCTACATAAATTAAGCACTCAAATGCCACTCACGGGTTATTTTAACAATTCTTCATCCCTGTTGGGTTTTTTTTTTTTCACAGCCAGATACCATCCAGCTCTGGAAAAAATGAAACTAAGATTCATCTGTCACACAGGCTCTACTCCATCTTAATCCTCCTTGGTCACTCAACTGTCTGACACTGCGAGCCTTTCCCTTCTGCTGGAAATGATGCCTAGCCTTGGTTTACTGTCAGAGTCCTATCCTAGTTCTTCACCAACCTTCCTGGACCTTCCTTTTCAATCTCATTTGCTGGCTCTTCTTCCTCCACCTCTCACATCCACTAACTTTGGCTTGTTCTGCAACACTGTCTCTTCTCAATCCACACTCACCTTCCATCTAATTTATCACAGTTGTAAACACCACTATCCTCCAGGGTCTAAAAATGAGAAGTGAAAGAACAAGGCCAGGAAAATGCCAAAGTCAAATGGCTTCAGTCTGTTGCTAAATCCTGTCATTTTTTCCTCCATGACATCCTCCATGAGGCATTCATCACATCCAAAATAGACTACTGTATCAACCATTACCCTCAACACATATCCTTCCTTATGTATCTGTTGTCTATCCCTTTCCCTCCCTTATTTTCATATTATGAGTTCAACGAGGACCAGGGACCATGTCTAACTTTCGCAAGTGAATTTTTCCTCTCAAGTAAGCACTTGATCAGTATCAGTACCACTGCACTGTTTTTTTGTTTTGTTTTGTTTTGTTTCCAGCATCTCCCCTTTCCAGCGGATATTACACTCTGTGGCCAAGATCTTTTTGATAAAACACCATTCTGCACAAATCTCTCCACCCCTCAAAAACCTTCAATGCTAACATTCCTCTGCCACCAGAAATTCTGAACATTGGCTTCAAAGCACTCCATCTTCTTCCTGTTTATCCACTCTCCTCCACTCTGCTTCACTGGTCCCCACCTAACGCACTCACTGTGCTTCATTTGCCTCTCCCAACCCTAAAACTCTTTGCTCACGCCCTTCCTCCTCCCTGGAACCCCTCCACTCTTCAAATCTGTTAGACTACAGCTCTCTCCTTGTTCAAAGCCTTTCCAAATCTCATCTCCAACATGACTTCCCTGATTAATATTTATTCTGTCTACATCCTATACCCCCAGTTAACACCTCAGCACTTATGCAATCAATCAAAGGTATTTGAGCACTTTCTGTGTGTAGAGCACTGTACTAAGTGTTTGAGAAACTACAACGGACTTGGTACACACATTCGCTCCCAACAATGATCTTACAGTCTAGAGGGGGAGCCAGACATTAATAGAAATAATTTATAGAGGTATACACAAGTGCTGTGGGACTGATGGTGTGGTAATACCAAATCCACAAAGAGTACAAATCCAAGTGCTTAGGTGACGCAGAAGGCAGAGGGATTTGGGGAGGAAGGGGCTTCATCAGTGAAGGTCTCTTAGAGAACATATGACCTTAATAAGGCTTTGAAGGTGGGAAGATGATGGTGGTCTGGAATATATGGAATGGGAAGGCGTTCCAGGCCAGAGGGAGAATACAGGCAAGTGGTTGGTGGTGAGATTGAAGTACAGTGAGTAGACTGGCATTAGGAGCAAAGTGTGCAGCCTGGGTTGTAAAAGGATATCAGGGAGGTAAGATAAGAGGGGACAAGTTGGTTGAGTGCTTTAGGCTGAAGTTAAGGACTTTATGTTTGATGTTGAAGTGGGTGGCCAACTACTGAAGGGTCTTTAAGAATGGGGAGATGTGGACTGAAAGGTATTGGAAAAAAAATGATCCAGGCAGTGGAGTAAATTATGGATGGGGGTGGGGACAGGCAGGAGGCAGGGAGGTCAGTGAGGAGGCAGATGCATTAGTCAAGGAGGGATGGGATAAGTGTTTGGATCAGCATACGAGCAGTTTGAATGGAAAGGAAAGGGCAGATTTTAGCAGTGTTGTAAATATGGACATGTCAGGATTTGGTGACAGATTGAATATGTGAATAAGAACCAGAAGAGAACGGTGTCACTGAAACCAAAGTTAGATAATGTTTCAAGGGGAAAAGCGTAGTCTACCATGTCAGGGGCAGTTGAGCGGAAGAGGATTAGGATGGAGTAGAGGTCATCAGATATGGTGAAAAGGAAGTCAATGGTGAAATTAGGGCAGTTTCTGTCGAGTGAAGGGGACAGAAGCCAGATGGGAGGAGGTCTAAAAGACGACTGGAGGAGAGGAAGTGGAGCCATTAGGTGTAGACAATACGCTCAAGGAGTTCAGGGAGAAATGGTAGGAGGGAGATGGGGTGATAACTGGAGGGAGCTGTGGGGTTTAGGAAGGGATTTTTTTTTTAGGTCAGGGGAAACATGAACATTTTTGAAAGCAACGGGGAAGAAGCCATTGAAAAGTGAAAAGGTGAAACATGCAGAAAGAGAGGGAAAAAGGAAGGGGCTAAGTGTTTTGATTAGGTGCAAAGGAATAAGGTCAGAGGCAGAGGTGAAGGGAATGGATTTTTGAAAGCAAGTGGGAAATATCTTGAGACTGCTGGTAAAAATGAGATGGGTAGTCAGTATACATGTTTTGGATCAATCATTTACTGAGAGCTAACTCTGTGCAGAGCACTGTACTAAGCACTTAGGAGAGCACAATTTAACAGAGTTGGTGAACAAGTTCCCTGCCAACAAGCAGCTTACAGTCTAGTGGGTGTGTAAAGGTGTCTCTAGTTTTGGATGGTGAAGAGGAGAGCAGATGGGAAAAGGGAGAGAGGTGAGCATCCCTAGAGCTGGAATGTCTAGCCCTGATCCCATGGTAATGCCACCCTGTTCTGAGCTGTAGCTTGGATGGCAGCTTTACTATCCTGTCCAGAGTCTGACATTTTTCTAAAGCAATCTTCCAAATAAGTTTAAAGTCAGAGATGCACACTTCCTTTTAAAATCTTTAGAGAAAATCAGCTTGTGCTAGAACACCACTGAAGCCATGAAGACCACAAGAGAAATGCTGACCCAAGTCTGGATAAGCACAGCTAAGTAGTCACCAGCACCGCCCCGTTTCCTGGCTGTTTCCTTGAAGTCAGCTTTTGCTTAATACACTCATTAGCTATTTACACTACCGGCCACTCCAAGGCCATAATTAGCAAAAATCAAGATGTACAAAAAACTGTTTCCTTCAGCTGACACTTTGTTGGCAAAGCTGACCATCTGGGGGGATTTTAAAGGTAAAATACTGTGTATTAGTGTTATAGCAAGAACGTTTATAAACTCTGACAAACCCAAATTTGTCAAAACCTTCATCAAGTTTTGATGTAGATTGTGAGTACCTCAAGAGACCGGGTCCATGTCTAATTCCCACTGGCATTCTCTTTCCCAGAGATTAGCACAGTGCTCTGAACACAGTAAGCCCTTAACCATTATTACGACTATCAAGTCTTACACACACTGATTCATTTTGGTATTCTTAAAAAGGCTGACCTTATATCTAGAAATTTACTATTCATTCCAAGTTTTGCTATATTCAATTTTGTAAAGAAATTCTATAAAAAGTAATTAAGTTTGGCCCAATCACACATGAATTGAAGAAAACAGTCAATACACTTTACAAGTTTCTTGCAACCTGGCTAAGAATTTTCAATGAAAGGCAAAATGGGAACTCCATCGCCATCTAATTTATATTTTAGGAAGGGAAATAGAAACGACAAATTTACAAAATCTGTCACCAGAGGTTCAGAAACACAACATGGTAAAAACAAGAAAACCTTGAACAAGCACTTCCGAAACTGAATAAATTCTTACATCTACATAATTCTTATTCACAGACAAAAACTCAAATCATTATACTCTTGCCTCCTTTGATGCAGCCTAGGCAAGAATTAGCAGTTTACCATGACAGTAAAGTGAAAACCAAACCCACCTAAGAACTTTTTGCAGTGTTTCATAAATTGAGACAGGATTACTGAATAATGAATAATTTTGTTGCTTCTATAGTCTGTTGCTGGGCAAAAATGAAACACTGATGCATGTATTGTTAATAGCATTGTTATTTTCCACCTGCGATAATTCAATTCGCAAACAATATAAGAGTCAGGATGGGGTTCGTGCTAAATACGACAGCTTTATCTCTAACGTCATCTAAAACATACCCCACCTAAATTCCATTGGTGTTAACAGAAATGGGATTAATAGTGTGTGATGGAAACCTGAGAGTCATTCCAAGATTTGGTGAAGTCCACTAGGGAACCATCTACCATGTGCCCAACAATTCAAGGGTTGACATCCCACTCATTTCTAAGAAAGCCAGTTGACGAAAAAGATAAGAACACAGCACAGATTGGACCACATCCACTTCTACCATACGTTTTCTCAAAAACTGATGAGTCTAGAATATGCAAATAAAGCGGAACTGAAGTCAGAAGACCTCACTGTAATTCAAGGTACTAATCAAAATTTTCTCCTCAAAGAATTCTAATGACACAAGCCATCTAGTCTTATAAAGAGCAGAAAATGACTAAGAGTAGGGCACTTCTCTAGAATTCCTTGTCCCAATCCCAAGACACGACAATAGAAAGGGGTAACTTTTGGCCTAACCTTTTAACACATCTAAAGCTTTCCTAAGGTGAAAATAGTTCCAGTGCCTCAGCAACTTAACCCTGCAGGAAATATAGCAGTAAAATATTAGAAATATATCCTCCAATAAATCTTAATTTTATTCCTGATATTTTAAGTCACTGCTCACCAAACCCTATGTGCCATGAATCTTCCTAAAGACTTTTTTTCTCCTAGTAGCCCATATTTCAAAAGGTAAATATACAAGAGCATGCAGCTTTCCCTTGTCCTTTAGCAGATGCTGTAGCTCTGCAGTACTTCACCATAGGACTCCCCATCTAATTTATAATCCAGTCAACAACTGGACAATAGTGACAGTATTTATTAACCACTCTTCTAATGCTACCTTGTCACTGGACCACGATCTTGTTTGTCTGGCCGCCGGCCCCTCACCCATTTCCTACATCTGGCCTGAAACTCCCTCCCCTGTCAAATCTGGCAGACAATTACCCTCGCCCTCTTCAAAGCCTTATTGAAGGCATATCTCCTCCAGGAAGCCTTCCCTGACCAAGCCCTCCTTTCCTCTTCTCCCGCACCTATCATTTTATTTATATTAATGTCTGTCCCCCCTAGACTTAAGCAGGCTCTTAGTACAGTGCTCTGCACTCAGCATTCAATAAATACAATTGAATGAATGAATGAATGATTTTACTATGTGCTGTTATAGATACAAAATAATCTAGTCAGAGACAGGGGTTCACCGTCTGCAACAGAGGGAGAATAGGAACTTTTTTCCACATTTTACCGCTGAGGAAATTGATGAAGTGATGTCACACAACATCACTGTGAAGCAGCACAAGTGATGTCACACAGTGTAAAGCAGCAACGTGCAGCCAGCAGAGGCAGGACTAGAACCCAGAACTGCTGACTCCCAGTCGCATGCTCTTTCCACTAAACCATATTGCCTTCTTGTCTCAACCTGAAGTTCACCTACATAATCTGTGGTCAATGCGTATTGGTAGAAAGACATGGCCTTTGGCCCACAAACCCAGATTAGCGGAATTAATCTCCTAATAAAGTTAGTTTGATTTCAATTATCCTGGAGACAATGGAGAAGTTCATTTCTTAAAATTGGAGCCGTTTTCTCGAGAAAATCACATGGCTGTGCTCTTTTGGAGTCTTCTTGGCTTAGATATTGGAAAAAAAACCCTTTGTTTTCCTAGTTTAAAAAACACTACCTTTTTCTTCTCTCCTCTTTCTGTTCTTACGTTTCATTACATTCATATTAACAAAATACTATGTATAAATATTAGGGTATGCAAGCATATATGCGTCCATTTGTATTTTTATATCCGACCACTTCACCTGACCAATCCAATTTCTCTTGGTTTGGAAGGGTACAATAAGGGGTCTAGGAAAATATAATCTAGGTATAGTCCTAGATTATATAGTCTGAATTGAAGGGGTGTCACTCAAATTCTCTCCTTCTGAGCTCTCTCGTATAATGAAAAAGGCAACCAAATTGACTTAAAGGGAGTAATTTTCTTTCCAACCTGAAGAAAGTTTACACAAACTTGCCTTTGATAATCGACTGAACAAGCTGCACTGCAAGCATCAAGGGATGGTGCAGGGATATCTAGCAGGTGCTGCAGTTTATCACAAAACCGTCTAAAATAATTGGAAGTGACAACCAGCACTACCACAAATGATTTATTAGTCTTTCACTCAGCTTTCCAGCTTCCTCAGGGCCAGAATAAATAATTTACCAACCCTGTATCTTCCAATCATTAATTCTTCCTTGTGCATCCAAACTACATTTAACTCACTAGGTTCAGTGGAATTACAGCACAATAGGAAGACTCGTTTCCCAAATACAGAATCATCTGAGTATATCGCAAGTAAATTTGTCAATCAAAATTAATAAGCAAAAAACAGAAGAATTTAAGTATTAGGGATACGTGAGATTTCTGAGGATTTAAGGCAAGAAATCAAGTGAAGCAGATAAGAAAGCAGAGCAATCACTAGTGGAGTGTACCTCCACATGGTAGAGAGCAGGTTTGGGAGAATTCTCTGGGTTACTAAGAGATATAACCTAAAATCCCAGCATAAGAGAGTCTTCAAACAGCTAAGGGAAATGTCACCAGCTTCGTTAGTCTAATCATCACCTCTTGATGACCATTCTGTGAACTGATGGCAAGATTCATTCCCCCAAATTCCCTAAGGTGCGCTACAACATGCAAGATAGAGATCTGGCACAAGGATCAAGGTCAAGAAATACAGGGTGCTTTTAGGGTTTTTTGTTTCTGGGTTTGTTTTTTTTTTTAATAGAGATGCTTTTTCGGAAGATGATTAATTTCTTTTGAAAACAGTTTAAGAACTATTTTGAAAGGTTTGAAAACAATTAGATATCTCGCTAATGAATGCAAGAGGCAAATTTAGAAAGAGAACACAAAATGTTTAAAGAATCCAAGACTTTCAGAATGTAAAGATGATTCTATAGGGTACCAAATTTCTATTAATTTTGAAAAAAAAAATAACATGGAAAACAAAATCACACGCTAAATCCATTTTCGATGTAAGCTAGTCTTGTCTCATTAAATCAGCATCTATGATTAAAACAGAGATCATTTTTGGTACATAATGTATTGAATTGTTAGAGCAGCATCTGTTTTTTGCACAGCATAACACATTTTTAGCTTTAAGAAACTGTATTCATATAGAACACAACCCAGACTTTTGCAAATCTTTTACTATCAATCTTATAGCTTCCAAATGCACGTACTTTATGCTAAAGGGTTAATAATGCTAATATGCTAATTCTTTGCATTCTAAAAAGCAGTTCAAGCTGTTAAAAACATACAGAAATAATTTCTTGGTATTGACAGCTTTCTTTTCTGTAGTGAGACACTCACAAATTCAAATTTTACATGTCTGTACAAAAGAGTTGTAAAGACACAAAGATTAACAGGGCTTTTCCCAGATAACACCGAATTAGGTGAAATAAACTCTCCACACAAAAAATGTTGCCTTCTACTCTCTTCATTAATCTCAATTTACAGAAAATTACAACATGAACTCTAATTTAAAATAAATGGAACACACAAAGTCACATTTTTTCTTCTATCTGGTTTTAAAAATATCTTTAAAATTGCTTTGAAATATTAACATAAGCAAGAAAACATGTTAATGAAATAACATAGGTAAAAGGAAATTTACAGAAAGGAACTGGAGAAATGATTCATGATTTTCCACCTTCCTTGCCTTTCAAGTTTTTAGAAGTTATGCTTTCAAGCACGCATTCATCTTGAAGAAAAGAACTTCCCACTTGCCTTCGTTTTACATCGAGAATATTTACTAGTGCAAATGTCATATGCTACTTATCCAGTTAAGGGAGCAGCAACTGAACCATACTCCACCAGCTGTTAAGTGTCTCGTGGAAAATCACGAAAGGGGAAAGGAGCTAGATGATTTCTTCATTTGGGGGGGAAAAAAGTTGTTAAACCAAACTCATATCAAGTACTTTGCAAATTTGGAGTAAATTGCCGACACCGACAACAGCAAGGCAAAACAGGTGTACCCATTTCCCAGATGCTAGCACTATCATAACCAGTAAAGGACCTACCACAAGGCTGAGCATGTGAAACCCCGAAGGCACATCAACCCTACCAATTGCTTCTATCCTATTCACCACTAGATCCAGGAAACGTAAGAGCAATCCTCAGCATGACCCTGAAGCTGTTTTCTAAACTCCATGATAAGTCTATGTGAACGTCAGAAGAATTGGAACCATATCATCAAGGGGCAACTGATTTTCTGAACCACGGTTAGAGAACAGATTTTTACCAAAATCACCGGCTCAATTATATACAATTATTGTAGCTAGCTACCTTAATGTATTTATAGTGAATCAATGAGGTTTGACCCAAGGTTCATTAAACTAAAATGGCCCCTCCTGGTCACAGCACCTAGCATTAAGCTAATTATTTCTCTTTTCCTCCCAATGCCTCCCCGACATCTCTTCCCGAGCGTTCAGTTTTTCTCCCTTTCCTCCTTATTGCAGCTCTTAAAATGTGGTTCTTCTCCATCTCCCCTGGTCCCATGCCTCTCCCACAACTAGGGCCTACAGAGCTAACTCCATAACGGTGGTTCGTGTTGTAAAGGCAAAAATGGCGTGCCTATAAATCTGAAATGGGACAGCCATTTGGAAACACTGAAAATGCCTTCTGTCAACTCAAAATGTCCCAAGTCAATGACCACTTGCAAATATACCATCACTCGGAGGTAAGGACGCAAAAAAGTCAAAACCACCAGGAACGGCAAACATTTAGCAGAACACAGCGAGGACCAGGTTTTTGGCGTGAAAAATGTGGCCAGAACTGTGGGTCCTGTACTGACTTTTAAAGCCACATATGTACTCATAAGTAAATTTCAATGTCAGCAATTCTTTCTTGGAATATAATAATAATTGTGATATTTGCTAAGCGCTTATGTCAAGCACTGTATTGAGTGCTGGAGCAGATACGCCTCTTCATTTCTGACAATTACTCTTCCCACCTTCAAAGTCTTATTGAAGGTATGTGTCTTCCAAGAGGCCTTTCCTGATTAAATCATCATTTCCTCTTTTCCCACTCCTTTCTGTGTCACCCTTATTTGCTCTCTTTATTCACCCTTCCCTTTAGCCCCACAGCTCTTATGTTCAGATCCATAAAGTATTTATTTTTAGTAATGTCCTGCTTCCCTCTAGACTGTGAGCTCAATGTGGGCAGGGAATGTGTCTACCAACTCTGTTGCACTGTACTTTCCCACGCACTTAGTACAGTGCTCTGCACACAATAAGTGCCCAGTAAATATGATTCATCATCATCAACATCAACAATCGTATTTATTGAGCGCTTACTGTGTGCAGAGCACTGTACTAAGTGCTTGGGAAGTACAAGTTGGCAACATATAGAGACAGTCCCTACCCAACAGTGGGCTCACAGTCTAAAAGGGGGAGATTGACTGATATTCTACAAGGGGTCTAATATCTGCAGTTGGTCCTAATTATTGATGGCACTGCTTCTATCCCTGGGCCGTCTCTTCCCCAAAATTTACTTTGGATTTAGAGTTGGAAGATAGTAGTACCCTGCGGTCTCAAGAGGCCAGACAATTCAAAACACTACAGTAAACTTGGAAAATCAATGAACATTACATAAACATACATGCCCAAAGAGTAGTAGAAGTTAAGCTATGGGAAGTAGCATAGCCTAATGGAAAAAGCTGGGGCCTGGAAGCCAGAGCAAATAGATTCTAATCCTGGCTCTGCCACTTACATCCACCCGACCTCTCAAGCCCATAACTGTGGAATTATCCTCGACGACTCTCTCATTCAACCCACAAATTCAATCTGTCACCAAATTCTGTTGGTTCGACCTTCAAAACATTGCTAAAATCTGTCCTTTCATCTCCATCCAAACTGCTACCACGTTAATCCAAGCACTTATCCTACTCCACCTTGGTTACTGCATCAGCCCCCTCACTGATCTCCCCACTTCAGTCCATACTTCTTTCTGTTCCAGACACAGAGCTCCGTAGACAGGGAGTTCCAGGGATGCGTTCAACATATTTATGTTGCTTCTCCACGTGTGCTTAGAATAGTGCTTGGCACATCGCATAGCACTTCAATACCACAATTATTATTATTTAGTATTTTACAATAGTACTGAAACAAATCAGAAGACTAACATTTGAGAGATAAAAACGGTTGACAGAGGACAATAATCAGTAGCAACTGGTAGAAAAAACTCATTCCCTATTTTACAAAGAAACTGTGACCAGTTAGATCTTATTCTAGTTCTTTTTCAGAGGGTCTTTCCTGTCGATCATTGCCATATGTCACTTTCCCTCAAATTCCCCACAGTGATTTGTTTTTTAGGTAAAGTTTTTTTAACTTATTTTTTAAAAAAATTCTACCTTTCCCATAGTTTTCCTCCTACCTTTTCATATATTTTACTTGTTCTTTTGAGATTTCTAAAAATTTGCCATATTTCTTCTTCTGGTCAGTACCAACTATCTCATTAAGAAGCAATGTCTACAGTTCAAACCTTCATTTTTTTTCCACATTTTGCATTTTTAGTTTTTTTTTTTTAAATTCTACCTTTCCCATAGCTTTCCTCCTACCTTGCATATATTTTACTTATCATCATCATCAATCGTATTTATTGAGCGCTTACTGTGTGCAGAGCACTGTACTAAGTGCTTGGGAAGTACAAGTTGGCAACATGTAGAGACAGTCCCTACCCAACAGTGGGCTCACAGTCTAAAAGTCCTTTTGAGATTTCTAAAAATTTGCCATATTTCTTCTTCTGGTCAGTACCAACTATCTCATTAAGAAGCAATGACTACAATTCAAACCTCCATTTTTTTTTCCACATTTTGCATTTTTAGTTTTAACTTTTCAATCAATGGCCTCTTACTTAAATTCTTTCACAATACTTGAATCAACACTACCAAATCCCTTCTAGCCCACATGGATAAAATGATACATAGACCTCTTGATACATTGGTAGCATTTACTCATTCATTCAATCATATTTATTGAGCGCTTACTGTGTGCAGAGCACTGTACCAAGTGCTTGGAAAGTACAAGTCGGCAACATATAGGGACGGTCCCTACCCACCAATGGGCTCACAGTCTAGAAGGGGGACACAGACAACAAAACAAGTAGACAGGTGTCAATACCACCAGAACAAAGAGAATTATAGCTATATACACATCATTTATAAAATAGAGTAATAAATATGTACAAATAAACAGAAGTGCTGTGGGGAGGGGAAGGAGGTAGGGCACTGGTAGGGGGGCGATGGGGAAGGGAGGAGGAGAAGTGGAAAAGGGGGGCTCAGTCTGGGAAGGCCTTCTGGAGGAGATGAGCTCTCAGTAGGGCTTTGAAGGGAGGAAGAGAGCTAGTTTGGCAGATTCATTCATTCAATCATATTTATTGAGCACTTACTGTGTGCAGAATTCTTGAGAAGTACAAGTTGGCAACATATAGAGACGGTCCCTATGTGTGGAGGGAGTCATTTGTACGACAGGGACGGTGTTCATTCATTCAGTCATATTAATTGAGCCCTTATTGGGTACAGAGCACTGTACTAAGCGCTTGGGAAAGTACAATACAACAATAAACAGTGACATTCCAGCCCACAGACAGCTTACAGTCTAGCCTCCAGTGCTTAATACAGTGCGCAGCACATAGTAAATGCTTAACAAATACCAGGAAAACAAAAACAGATTACTAGAAAAGCTTGCTGCGAGTATGCATACACACGCCTACGCACTATTTAACACAATGCACAGGAGTAAAATGAGGCCACCAAGGACTTTATACGGATCAGAAATGTCCCATTTGGCAGAAGTCTTAGTCGATACCAGCCCAAAAGCCTGGGGCTATAGCATCCAAGTTCAGCCTAGGGTCAGGCCAAGCAGGAACCGTTCAAATGGAAAGTGCCCTGGGTCTCACTCAGAAGGGGCACTGAGAAGCAGGTATGGTGTCCCCCATATATGTGTGGCAGAGCTATAGTGCCCAGATCACTAATAGTTCAGCCCAGGACCACATACAGTCTGAGTGGCCTAGAAGCTGTCCTGCTACCCCTCCAGTCTACAATAAAAGGCGGGGAGAGCGGGGAGGGTCCTCTATTGGGAAGAAATGGAGAAGAAGGAGAAGAAGAAATGGAGGGAGGTGTGGAGAAGAGGAAGGGTGGCTTTCTTAGCTTCTGAGGGCCATCCAAAGTGGCAAAAATCACCGGCCTGACCTGACCCAATCAGTTAGGACTTTGACATCCATGTGTCAGACTCGATTCCTGCATGGATCTGCAGTCCAACTACCCTACAGACTGGCTTAGGTGAGGCAGGACTGTACTACGGATACCGGTACACTTCCTTTATTGAGAAATTGTAGTATGCACTATAACGGCTATCTTCTGTCACTAATAAAACTGTGTTATCTCAATTCATTCAATCATATTTGAGTGCTTACTGTGTGCACAGCACTGTACTAAGCACTAGGGTTGCCGCATTATCATCAGGTATGTGAATCCTCCATATGGGGCTCACATTCTAAGGAGGAGGGAGAACAGGGATTGACTCCTCATTTTAGAGATAAGGAAAAATGAGGCAGAGATTAGTTAAGTAGCTTTGGGCAACGCCAGAACACAATACTTTACCCTGCTTCTTCTCATTTGTTCTACTACATCACTTCAGTTGATATTACTTAGTATATCCTTGCTTTATACCTTTGATGTTACCTGCTACAAAGCTGTAACTTATAAAGTCTGATTCTAATACTGCGACACTGGACACCCAAAGACCAATTCTGGGAGTTTTTACTGAACTATAGGAGATAGTCTTCAAGGTGATTTGCACAAATTCTTGGAATTAAATGTGTAGAATAGCATGAATTAAAGCAAACCGGTTCACTTAATTTACTCATTTATTACCTACAAAGCTTGCAAAGAACATATTTTTTTTACCAGTTCTCCTCAAGAGGTACGGAGAAAAATCAGCATTCATTTACTTTCACATGGTACAAATGATTACTCTCCTCCAGTGACTTTTTGCAATACACAAGATAGCTCAAGGCAGATTCAAATCACAATTTTTGTGTCATTTTTTACATGTAAATGATTAAATTACTATTAAAGTAATTAGTAATATCAATCTGATTTTAAACCTAAGCAAAATATTTTGCAGTTATGAACAATCGATAATTACCCCATTTTTTGCACATTCTCTGGAATCCTAAAACATAGGGGGGGATAGAATGCAGGGAATTAAGTGTTGCAGGAGACCAAAAAAAAGGATGATGAAAGGAAAGGAAAGGGAAGAGAAATATAAGAGGGCACTAAGACTGTGCGATCTCCCAGGTCCTGCATACAATATTTTTTTATGGTATTTGTTAAGTGCTTACTATGTGTTAAGCACTGCTCCAAGCACTGGAGTAGGTACAGGTTAGATTGGACACAGTCCCTGTTCCACATAGGGTTCACAGCTTAAGAGGGAGAACAGGTATTCAGTCCCCATTTTACAGCTGAGTGAATTGAGGCACAGAGGAGCTTAGCGACTTGACCAAGGTCACAGAGCAAACCACTGGCAGAGCTGGGATTAGAACCCAGGTCCTCTGACTCTTAGGCCCGTGCTCTTTCCCCTAGGCCATGTTGCTTCTCTTAGGCCATGCTGCTTCTCTTGGCACTCAGTGAATTAACCCCACTTCCCCTCTTCTCCTCATCCTACCTCAGCCTTAGCAGGGCTCCATTCTGCAGCTTTCACACTCAGATCTTTCTCTTGTCCTATCCAGGCCCTGTCAGTGTATTTTGACCCTTCTCGCCTTGCTCCCCGTGTGCTTGCCACCATCACTGCGTACAAAAATCATTTTTTATTTCCTCTTCAAAAATGTGGGAGGAGGAGAGAAAGGTGCAGATAGAAGGGGGAACTTTGGTGGTGGTGGTGGCAATTTTGAGTAAATGAGGTATGTTGTGTTTTTTTCCATAAAACTATGGTTGATCTTACACTATCAACAATGCTACGTATGTTCAAAAGACAGCTCTATACACCCCTATTAATGCAATGTTCTAGACAGTCCATATAGTTTCCAACATTGAATGGCCTTTCTGTTACCAGCCTGCTTTCCTGGTCCCAACTCGGGGCTAAGCTTACTATTACCATAAACCTGTTTTATTTAAATGGCACCCTTTTCAATTGTTATAATATTAACAATAATTATTATGGTATTTGTCACGTGCTTACTATGTGCCCAGCACTGTGATAGACATAAGTTAATCAAATTGGCCACAGAGTCATCATCATCATCATCATCAATCGTATTTATTGAGCGCTTGCTATGTGCAGAGCACTGTACTAAGCGCTTGGGAAGTACAAATTGGCAACATATAGAGACAGTCCCTACCCAACAGTGGGCTCACAGTCTAAAAGGGGGAGACAGAGAGTAAAAACCAAACATACTAACAAAATAAAATAAATAGGATAGATATGTACAAGTAAAATAAACAGAGTAATAAATATGTACAAACATATATACATATATACAGGTGCTGTGGGGAAGGGAAGGAGGTAAGATGGGGGGGATGGAGAGGGGGATGAGGGGGAGAGGAAGGAAGGGGCTCAGTCTGGGAAGGCCTCCTGGAGGAGGTGAGCTCTCAGTAGGGCTAACCCACATGGGGTTCACAGTCTATGTACGAGTGAATGGGAGTGGATTTAATCACCATTTCACAGATGAGGTAACTGAGGCACAGAGAAGGGAACTGACTCGTCCTAGGGCACAGAGCAGATAGATTCATTCATTCAATCGTATTTATTGAGTGCTTACTGTGTGCAGAGCGCTGTACTAAGTGTTTGGAAAGTACAATTAGGCAACAGATCCCAGCGTGTGGCCGTTGGCAGGATGAGCAAGGTGCACCCTCCTGAGCTCAAGAAGTTTATGGACAAGCAGCTATCACTGAAGCTGAACGGCAGACGGCACGTGCAGGGGATCCTCCACATCTTTGACCCCTTCATGAACCTGGCGATCGACGAGTGCTTGGAGGTGGACCACAGCGGTCAGCAGAACAACACTGGCATGGTGGTCATAAGAGCCAACTTGTACTTCCCAAGCGCTTAGTACAGTGCTCTGCACACAGTAAGTGCTCAATAAATACGATTGATTGATTGATTGATAAGAGGCAGCAGCATCATTATGTTGGAAGCCTTGGAATGAGTTTGAGAGAACCTGTCCATCCGCCCATCTGTCCACCCGCCCACCCGTCCTTCCTTCCTGTCAAATGTTTTCACAATATACTTTTGTAATGGTAAAACAAAGATTTCTCAATCAGTGGCATTTATTGAGCGCTGACTGCGTGCAGGGCACAGTACTAGTATTAGAGAAACAGCATGGCTTAGTGGCAAGAGCCTGGGCTTGGGAGCCAGAGGTCATGGGTTCTAATCCTGCTTCTGCTACTTGTCTGCTGTGTGACTTTGGGCAAATCACTTCACTGGGCTTCAGTGACCTCCTCTGTAAAATGGGGATGAAGACTGTGAGCCCGTGGGACAACCTGATTTCCTCCCCCTCTCTATCCCCCCTCACCTTTCCTCTTTCCCCTCCCCACAGCACCTGTATATATGCTAGTACATATTTATTACTCTATTTATTTTACTTGTACATGTTTACCATTCTATTCATTTTATTTTGTTGTCTTTCTCCCCCTTCTAGACTGTGGGCCCGCTGTTGGGTAGGGCCCGTCTCTACATGTTGCCAACTTGTACTTCCCAAGCGCTTAGTACAGTGCTCTGCACACAGTAAGCGCTCAATAAAAACGACTGAATGAATGAATGAATGAACAGATAGAGACAATCCCTACCCAACAACGGGTTCACGTCTAGATGGCAGAGCAAGTACATGTACAAGCCTAAGTAAGTTCAGGGATATTGTGTTGAGGGTCATCAGGATTCAAGAGGATGAGGGAGCCATGAAACAGGTATTGAGAGAGTGAAGCTATCAGCTTCACTACTGTAGATTTTGGGGAAGAACAGGCAGCTGCTACTAGCCAAGCATAAGCCTTCCCTTGGAGCTGGAAGGGAATTGGAAGTGATTTTATATCACTTGTTGCCCCGTGCCACATATAGCAGCCCCAGCCAAAGCAGATACTCTCTGCTTCTCACCGTGTTCCTGGGCCCTCAAGTCAGGCATTTGCATCCCCTCCAACTCTTGGGAACTTCTGTGGGTTTACACCATCCTCTACCCCTACCACCACCGCAGCAATGATGGCTTGTCGCCAGCAAGCAGCATCTCCAATTTTGCTTGGTTGGAGGCAGCAGTTGTGCAATCGGGACTTGTTGTGTAGTGCCAGGACCGGTTGTGTAGTGACTAGTGGACTTACTGAACACCTGAGTGTTAGACATGGTACTAAATGCTTGAGAGAGGCAATCGTAGCCAAACAAATTCACTGCCTACGAAGTTAGAACCTGAGACAAACGGGAGTTATTTACAGACGGCAAAAGCCAGAGGAAGAACCGAGGAAGAGGAAGCATAGGCAGAAAGTTTACATTAATACTTCCTCTTTTCTTCATTCCTTCGTCTTCTGCCTCTCTCCGCCTCCCAAACCTTCAGTCATGCCCTCTTAAATCCTACTTCCAAATTCATCCCTGTGCTCAAAAGTAAATGTTACCACCTTAAGTATAGTTATAATTACTTTGTTAGTCTTACAAAATGTAAGATATTCTATATCTCCTTTTTTGTTTTCTATCAGTAGTATTTATTAAGTACTCACTGTGTGCTAATAACTAAGCACTTGAGAGAGTATTCTAGAGGTAAGAAAAACATTCCCTATCACCCAGGCAATTACAGCTTGCCAGGGTGACAAGCACAGGAAAAAGAGAGTGGAAAGACGGACAGGAGAAAAAGTGCTTAAATAGTAGATCTAGACAGGGAACTTGTCTACCAATTCTATTATATTGTACTCTCCCAAGCACTTAGTACAGTGCTCTGCACAGAGTAAGCGCTCAAAAAATATGATTAATAGAGCACGTTATTTGATGTATACAAAACTGTACAAAGTATGCACAACAGTGCTTTTGAGTACATAGGCACTGAAGTTGAAGTCTGACATTGCGAGGAAGGAACAAAGGAAGAAAAAAAACTGTAAAAAATAATGCTTTCTTACGGGGAAGATCTGGAGACACAAGTTTACTCTGTGGAAGGAGACAATGGTAAACCATTTCCATATATTTATCAAGAAAACTATATGGATACGAATGATTGCAGATGGATGTAGGGAGTTCTGGAAGAGATATGTCCATGGCGTCGCTATGGGTCGGAGATGACTTGACAGCATAAGACAAGACGAAAACTTCTATCAGTTACAAAATCCCACTTGACCTTGTTATAACACTGAAGTATTAAACAATCATATTTATTGAGCACTTACTGTGTACACAGCACTGTACTACACACTTGGGAGAGTATAGAGTACAGAGTTTGTAGACGCATTCCCTGCTCACAATGAGCTTTACAGTCTAGATGAACAAGTACTACTACTGTGAGCTTCATTTCAAATTTCTAAAAGGTTTTATCTTATTTCATTCATTCATTCAATCGTATTTATTGAGTGCTTACTGTGTGCAGAGCACCGTACTAAGCGCTTACAATGTAACCTTATTTCATTTTAGGTTCAACCCACCTTATTTTATCTTTAGTCCCATTTTTAAAATGAATGGCTGGTTTAAGCTGCCTGCTGCAAATTGGAAATAAGTCCCTTGATAAAAACAATTATATAGCCACTCTCAAATAAAAGTTTACATATCATTAATTTCCATCATAAGAAAAATGCCCAAAAGATACTTTTGGTTTTAGCAGAATTGATAAATAATCTCTCATACGAAGCAATATCCCTCTGCTTATGTAGAATTACCATCTTATCTAAATCAAGAAATCACATTAAACTTATATTGATGTTTTATATTTGAATTACGCTATGCAATATTGTACTTCATCTCATAAATCTACAGGATTGTCATCAAATCTGATCAGCTCTGATTGGCATAAATTTGAAACAATGAAGCAATCACACCTGCTAACTCAGTCAACATTCCTTTAAGGAAGGAGTCAAAGCCAAGCCATGTTTGAAATATTCAAACAATAAGGTAACTATAACATAGAAGAAAGGAGCTCAAGGATTTGTTTTGCAACTCGCTAGCTTTAAGAATCTGCTGACCATTTGCACAGTTACATTACCCAGTCAATCACCGCTATTTATTGGGTGCTTACTGAGGGCCAAGCACTCTTCTAGGCACTTTGGAGAAAACAATACAGTAGAGTTGCCGATGACCTCCCAATGGTCTGGAACTCCCTCTTCATATCTGCCAGAATCCACCATTCTCCTGACTTTCAAAATCCTTCTAAAATCCCCTCTCTCCCAAAGTACTTCCTTGATTAAGCTCTCATTACCTTAGCCACCTTTCCCTCTGCATTGCCTAAGCGCTTGGATCTGTAGCCTTTAAAAGAAGCATGGTATTAACCCCACTCTAGCACTTATCACAGCACTTATCAATCAATCAATCAATCGTATTTATTGAGCGCTTACTGTGTGAAGAGCACTGTACTAAGCGCTTGGGAAGTACAAGTTGGCCCTGAACATCATATCCTTACAGTCTGCCATTTCCCCATCCCCTATTTCACAGTCTAGCTGGGTCACTTTGTTTATCCTCCCAAATATATTTTCAGATACAACACCTGTCTACATGTTTTGTTTTGTTGTCTGTCTCCCCCTTTTAGACTGTGAGCCCATTGTTGGGAAGGGACCGTCTCTATATGTTGCCGATCTGTACTTCCCAAGCGCTTACTACAGTGCTCTGCACACAGTAAGCGCTCAATACATACAATTGAATAAATCCTATCCAAAAGCATCTTAAAGTAAAATAAAGTAAAATCCAATATTGGTTGGTTTTCACTAGCAGAACCAAATCCAGCAAATTTTCCCACCTATGGCTGCAAGACACTGAATTCCCAAGTATTGCAACCTTAATAAACATTATTTCCAAAGACAAACTCTCCACTCATTCAGTGGATAACTGACTGGTGTTGAAAATTATAAATCCGTATTCCTACAAGGATACCACAATTATCTTACTTCCTTCTCTTGCCCTACCTTGCCTTCGTGCTTCCTCCAGATCAAATCAATCACAAGTGAGCCCTCTAGACTGTGAGCCCGTTGTTGGATAGGGACCACCTTTATATGTTGCCAACTTGTGCTTCCCAAGTGCTTCGTACAGTGCTCTGCACACAGTAAGTGCTCAATAAATACGATTGAATGAATGAATGAAGTGAGCACTTTCTGTGTACAGAGAACTGTACTAAGCACTTATAAGTCATTCATGTCATTCGGTAGAGTAGCAGACATATTTTTTTGTTGGGCTCCTCTCTCTCTTTCTCCTGTATTACAGTTAATGGATGCCTGTGGCAGAGAAAGGAATTTATTGTGACTGAGGATGTGTGAAGTAAATTTAATCCTACTTCCAGGGTTCCAAGAGTGAACTCTGACCAGGAGGCTGAGAAACAGGAAGGGACCCCAATTGGGACTATCAATGTCATAAGAGAATGGCTTGTTCCCCAAACGTCCAGTCAGTGCATAAAGTTGGAAATAACTGATAGACGGGCTGGTCATGAACCTATCTCATGATTCAGGATCTGCAGCTGGAAAAGTAAAAATGACACAAAAAACTGAGTTCCTCCTCAAACCTCTAAAATAGTAGTAGTAATGGTATTTGAGCACCAACTGGTGCTTGGGAAAGCACAACAGAAGCACAAGACACAGTCAGGGAGCATTTCTTTCAACTCTACTGTACTCCCCCAAGCGCTTAGGTACGGTGTTCAACACACAGTAAACACTCAAAAACCACTGATTGATTTCCTACCTGAAAGGAGTTTACAACTTAACAGGCAGACGGGTATAAACATACTTACCAATTCAGGCTTACTCTGAGTCCCAGACGTCCCACACTGCACTAAAATCTAAAGCTACAGCACGCATTAACTGCTGAGGTAGCCCAGGATCTATAAGCTTCGCCCCTGGTACTACTTCCAGTCACTGCAGACAAGTTAATAATTCCCTCCATGCCCCCTTTTCCCCCCTTGTTTATAACGCTTCCTGCTCTCCCCTGATCTGTCAATTTGTTCCCCACAATACATGGTCCCCACTTTCCCTATCTTCCACCACCACGCTTCAATATTTTCACCTGGAAGCAAACTGCTGTGGCTGGAACCTAATTTAGCTGCAAGAGTCCCTCACCACTGCTACCATCCTGAACCTCATGGGACCCTAACCACGGCCACCATTACACACCGCAGGGCTCTCTCATCACATATGTTTGTACATATTTATTACTCTATTTATTTATTTTACTTGTACCTATCTATTCTATTTATTTTATTTTGTTAGTATGTTTGGTTTTGTTCTCTGTCTCCCCCTTCTAGACTGTGAGCCCACTGTTGGGTAGGGACTGTCTCTATATGTTGCCAGCTTGTACTTCCCAAGCACTTAGTACAGTGCTCTGCACACAGTAAGCGCTCAATAAATACAATTGATTGATCTGCTTCAGGCCACGGGGATGGAGGTGGGGGGGAGGGGGACCCGGCGGGGGGAGGGAGAGGACCACCATAGCCACAGGGGGTTCTCACCACTACCACTGAAGGCTACAGGGACTAGCATTGGAAACCCAAGGGCTGCAGCTGCTTAATGCCATAAGAAAGAGAAGGGGCCTATACTCAGGAGAGGAACGGTTTCTTATCTTCCATATATTCCCCAAATCCCTAATTCAATGTTCAGTTGAAACAGTTGATATTGTTGATGATGATGATGAAGACAAAGCAGCCAGCTAAAAATCATTAAGGTACAGTCTGGCTAAAATGTTTTCAGTTGGTAGATATGATCCCTGCCATAGAAAAGCTCACAATCTCACCAACAGCACCATACCTTATATAATAATAATAATGATGGCATCTGTTAAGCACTTACTATGTGCAAAGCACTATAGGAAGGAAAATATCATATTTATTTCTATTCAATATTTCTACGTTTCTACGTAACTGCTTATGTCTGAGGTTTGGCTCAAGCTAAAAGGCATGTTTTGAGTACGTCTAATTCTTGTTCACACAACACGAAAAAGTAACAAAACTTTTCTATGAAGAAACGGTTACATAAATAACATATAAATATACTTTGGAGTTATTAGATGACCCCATAATATGTACATTTTGGGGCTAGTCTGGGAAGGCCTTTTGTAGATGTGTCTTCATTAAGTCTTTGAATGGGGGGAGAGCAATTGTCTGTCGGATTTGAGGAGGGAGGGCAGTGGCACGATGGGTGCCAGGGGTCGGCGGAGAAACAGGTAAGATCAGGGCATATTGAGAAGGTTAACACTAGAGGAGCAGCTAGGTTGTACAAGGAGAGAAATGAGGTGAAGTAGAAGGGTGCAAGGTGAGTGCTCTAAAGCCAATTGTGAGTTTTTGTTTGATATGGAGCTGGTTGGGCAACCACTGGAGATTTACTTCCACTGTCTCCTCAGTGCTAGGTTCATTCATTCATTCAATGGTATGTATTGAGAGCTTACTGTGTGCAGAGCACTGTACTAAGTGCTTGGGAAGTACAAGTCAGCAACAGATACAGACGGTCCCTACCCAACAACACGCTCACAGTCTAGAAGGGAGATACAGACAACGAAACATGTAGACAGGCGTCAAAATCATCAGAACAAATGGAATTATACCAGTGAGAAGCTGCGTGGCTCAGTGGAAAGAGCACGGGCTTTGGAGTCAAAGGTCATGGGTTCAAATCCCGGCTCTGCCAACTGTCAGCTGTGTGACTTTGGGCAAGTCACTTAACTTCTCTGTGCCTCAGTTACCTCATCTGTAAACTGGGGATGAAGATTGTGAGCCCCATGTGGGACAACCTGATCATCTTGTAACCTCTCTGGCACTTAGAACAGTGCTTTGCACATAGTAGGTGCTTAAGAAATGCCATTATTATTATTATTATTATTATTAAATAGAATAGTATATATGTACAAGTAAAATAGAGTAATAAATCTGTACAAATATATACAAGTGCCGTGGGGAGGGGAAGGAGGTAGGGCAGGCGGGGTGGGGAGGAGGAGAGGAAAAAGGGGGCTCAGTCTGGGTCTAGATCAAAATTAAGTAACGTTGCCTTGATCAATCAAGCAATCAATACTATTAAGTGCTTACTATATGCAAAGTACTGTAATAATCACTTGGAAGAGTACAATTAGGAGAAATGATCCCTGCCCTTAAGAAGCTTTCAAAGGAACACTGATACTCCTTTAAGCACTTTGATATTCACCCCAGTCCCACAGCACTTTATGTACACATCCTTGTACTCGATTTCCCCTAGCTGTAACTTATTTTAATGTCTTTATCCCCTGTAGACTTACAACTCCATTATTATTATTATTATTATTATTATTATTATTATTATCGTATTTGCTAAGCGCTCATTTATGTGTCAAACACTGTTCTAAGTGCTGGGGTAGATAAAGGTTAATCAGATCGGACAGTCCCTTTCTCACATGGGGATCATGGTCTAGGAAGGGAAACCAGGTATTTAATCACCATTTTACAGCTGGGAAGGAATCACACCCAGTAGATCTGTTTCACTGTACTTTCCCAAATGCTTAGTACAGTGATCTGCACACAGTAAAACACAATAAAAACAACTGATTGATTTCTATCTACATTATTAAATTCCCTAACTTTTGAAACATTAATTTTAACTTGAAGAAAAAAAATCTAAATTTTTCTTGGATTAACCCCCGAACACCCAAAAATCTAAATCCTACTTAATGTGAATGAGCTCTACCACCCTTAGGCTGCTGCATACTTAATTACTGTAAAAAAATGAAAACAGCTCACAACAGGCAAGTGGCAGAGTTGGGATTAGAACTTAGTCCCTCTGAC
Source organism: Tachyglossus aculeatus (assembly GCF_015852505.1). NCBI lineage: Eukaryota > Metazoa > Chordata > Mammalia > Monotremata > Tachyglossidae > Tachyglossus > Tachyglossus aculeatus. The sequence continues at coordinate 32,205,659 of NC_052067.1, read as the reverse complement.
TCTCAGGACCATGTTCTTTCCATTGGGTCATGCAAACAAAAAATTTAACCCCCCGCTTTTTTTTTTCCCGCAAGAGGAATAATTTACCCTGGTCTCTGCTACGTGAAATTTTCAGGGCTGATACCCAAAATATTTTCACATGCTCTCAACTTAGTGAATGAGATGTGAAAGATACTTTAGTGTGACCTTTGGCTATCCTTTCACATGTCATATTTAAAATGTAGTTCTCATAAGGTGCAGAAATATATTTATAACTACAACAATAAGCATTTCAGGAAATACTTTATATACTGTGAAATTCATGGCAGAACATATTGATAACAGTTTTGTTCCTATATGTTTTAGATCTTTCTGAACAATGAGAAATTTGATGGCATTCTTAGTAATAGGAACTGTCCACCAGAATTTCCTTGACATTTTAATACAAGTTCAAATGTTCCCCCACAGCTACTTAGCATAACTTAACAGAACAACCACATTTAATAAAAAATACTATTTCAAAAGGTATTACAACCTAATTGTAGAATATTCAGTGAATGAGTAAACTGTCAGTCACCGTATGATATTGAAACAAATGAAACCTACCTCAAGAAACCTATACCCTTTAAAAGACCTCTATCATTCTAACACTCTGCCTTGAGCCAATTTACTATTCCCACAGGTGAGCAGAGTTTTCTGAATGGAAGTAAGCATTCCAGAACTTATTTTCCCAACCCCATAACATAGGTAAGACTAAACAATCCAGCTCTTCTAGGACAAGCTTTCCAGATGGTTTTATGATTGCGATGCAGAGAGCATCCATTCTCAAGAAGAATTTCTAACAATTAGGCCTCCCCTAGTCTCTGGTAATAATAATAATTAATAATTACGGTATTTGTTAAGCATTTACAATGTGCCAGCCACTGTACTAAGTGCTGGGATGGATGCAAGCAAATCGGACTGGACACAGTCGCTGCCCCATGTGGGGCTCACAGTCCCAATTTTACAGATGAGTTAACTGAGGCACAGAGAAGTAAAGTGACTTGCCCACGGTCACACAGCAGACAAGTGGTGGAGCCGGAATTACAACTCCCATGACCTTCTTTCTGACCCCCAGATGCTATTCAACCTAACCAGATGCTCTTCAGTGTTTGTAGGAAAGGGATAGATATCAGATTATAGATATCAGGTAGATGTTCAGATTAAGTGGTTTGTTGGGTCTTTTTTCTTTTTTGGGTGGGGGGGGTGTAATTTATTTATATTTTTTAGAATGAGAGAGGTGGGACGTTTGGGACCCTGGATGGGGAAGGGGATCCTGATCAGGCTTGGATTTTCTTTTTCCCCTTCCTGACCTTTCCCTGTTTTGTTCTGCAACCTTCTCCTTGGCTATCTCCAACCTCACTTTCCCACCATGACTCCTCTGCCTCTACTCTGCAGGGGCAACTATGACTAGTGCCTCTTATTTTTTTACCTCTTTCCATACTGTCATCATTTTCTCTATTTTATTTTCACAATAAGAACTAAGAGAAGCAGCGTGGCTCAGTGGAAAGAGCACGGGCTTTGGAGTCAGAAGTCACGGGTTCAAATCCCGGCTCCGCCACTTGTCAGCTGGGTGACTTTGGGCAAGTCACTTAACTTCTCTGGGCCTCGGTTACCTCATCTGTAAAATGGGGATTAAGATTGTGAGCCCCCCATGGGCAACCTGAATACCTTGTAACCTCCCCAGCGCTTAGAACAGTGCTTTGCACATAGTAAGTGCTTAATAAATGCCATCATTACTATTACTATTATTAACTACATAGACAATACTGTAAGAGAAAAATCCCAATAAGAATTATTGTGAAATCAGGAGGTTTACCAGCTGGTATTAGTTTCAAAAGTGATCTATTAGTCAAATTTTAATGTGAGGATATAATGCAAACTTCTTACCCAGTGTTATTCTTTTCACTTCTAGTTTACGAAAATAGTGGTAACTCCCAAACTGTCAGACAAAATCTCAAAAATACACATATATAATGGTGAAATCTACTCTGCCCTCTACCTCTCCTGTCTCCAAAATGTTACTGAAACAATAAGGACCATTTAAATTTTAAAGGAGTTACTGCTGTCATTGTGACAGTCAGTAATATCAAATACAATGTGTTAAAAAGGCTTTGCACATTAATTATTCCTACTTAATTATAACCAAAGATACATACCCCAACAGGGAACAACAAAACAGAAAGCTGGTTTTAATAGGCTCTAATTCCTTGATGCCCACACCACAATACATCTTTATCCCAACCATTTTTGGTTTTCCAGGGCTAGACTTCCAGTCCAGTGGCACTTTAGAATGATTTTCTCCACTAAGCATCTAATCTTTGAAACATACTATAAAAATGCCAAAGAGCATCAAAATGTTTCCAGCTCCAAGGGTATATTATAAATAGTTCAGTGATAAATAATGGCGCTATAAATCAGAACAAAATAATATTAAATAAAATTACCCTACTAAAATTATATTAGTTTAGGGCTTCTGCAGATTTGGCTAATAATTGCATGTAGGAATACTAAACTCTGCCCCATCAATGGTATTTACTGAGTGTTTACCATGTGGAAAGCACACTTGGGAGAGTACAACAGAGTCGGGAGGTATGATCCCTATCCTAAAGTTGGGAATCTACTGGGGAAACAGACATTAAAAGAAATTACAGACAAAGGGCAAGCAGTAGACGGATAAGCACTTACAGGGTGAAGAAAGAAGTGCATAGGTGATGCAGTAGAAAAGGTGAATAGGGTGAGGAAATGAGAGAAGGCTTCTTAGGGGAGATATGATTTTCGAGGGGCTTTGAGGACTGGGAGAATGGCGGTGTTAAAAGCTGTCTCCCAAGAAAATTTTTTCAGAGATAACATTGAGTCTCCACAGCCTACCTGTCCATTACTGTGGCTTGATTTTCTCTACAAATAAAATTATCCGTTTTCTTCTGCTAAAAACTGCAGCATAGGTTTTGGGGGTTTTTTTAAGGCTAACATTTCAAAAATTGCGCTGCATAAACACCTGTGAGGAAAGGTGCCCTTTCCAAATGTATTAGGTAAGGCAACTTAGAAGACTTATGTTCTACAAAAACAAAATTGTTGGCAGAGCAGAGCACATTCTAAAATAACAGTCTAAATCTAGTATTATCTAAAATTGTTCAACTACAGTACATTTCGGAGACAGAAAAGCCATTGATACGTACTGTAACACTTTTAATCCATGTATATAAATCAAAGAAAACCACTTCCTTTAAGGCAAACATATGAAGATACTAAAACAAGATACCAATTAAATATTCATACATTCAATATTTCAAAATAAGGAATTTGGATCTACACATGCATAATTTACAATTCTGTAGTGAAACCTGTCTACAGGGGCCATTTTCACTGTATTTCAACAGCATTCCAACTTGAGATGCACTGTGCAACTTCTCTGTTCAGTGTTAAAACTTTAAAGTACACAGTAATTCATTTCAAACATCAAATATGGCATAAAGGCCAAAAAAAGTGCACACGGCACTTTTAAACCGACTCTTATTGCTTCATCCTAGTCAGTAAATCCCTTCCACGAGAGGGCCTGAATCATCACAAAACCTATGGAAATGAGTCTGATAAAAGATGAAATTATCTCACTGGTTAAAAGAAAATTACTTCGGTAAAAATTGATTTTGTTCCTGAAGTTGGGCATACCACACCGTACATTCTTCCACTGTATCCTAACCACTGCATCTTGTAAAACAACCTTCCTCCCCTCTCGACTAAGACAGTAAGGAAATCGAATATAGTTTACAGGGGCTATGGTGGGAGGATTTCCCTTTAAGACATTCTCATTTCAGATTTAGGCTCAGTTATTTAATGCTGACTGCAAAAAATTATACACAAATAGTTTACCATGGTGTTACATTTAAAATTAATCTATATGGAGTTGGCGCTCTCAGAAAATTAACCCTACTTTAGTTTAGATTTGCATGTCATGGGCCCAAGTTGACTCCTTTCCTTCACGTTTGCATATGTAGTTATTGCAGGACTGCAATAAGGGATTCACCACTGGAATACATGTTTAATGCACAAATACACATGTTATTCCAGCAGAAATATAGCTGTAGATCTTAAAAGCCAGGTAACATTATTTTTATTCTGTCATTCATTTGCGTGCATGACTGCATAATAAATTCAAATACATATAGCAGTCGTAAGACACTTACAGGTCAATATTTAAAGTTAAACAAAGCCTAACTGAAATTTTATCTCAATAGGAAATTACTTAATATTAAAAAAAAAATCTATGGGCTTTGGTATGAATATACTTTTTGCCTTGGAGCTAATACTTTAATTTTCAAGAACTAGAAAAAAAATCAAAACTAGTCAGTAACAATGCAGCATCTAAAAGCAATAAACTCAAAATTAAGTTATAAATAATTTAAAGCATGTCATGAAGATGTATTAATAATTCATCAGATAAATAATTTACTAAATAATCAAATAAATAAATAATGAAATACATAAATAAATCAGCAAATAAATAATTCTGCATCATAACCTAAACAATAAGTCACCACAACAAATGACAATCCTGCAAACTAAAATGATTTTCTAAAACCTGATAGTTTTAAATAAACAAATGTATACAAAGTATATTAATTCTTGGAAGGTACAGAAGTATTTTTTACTGCTATTGATAAAATCTTGATTAAACTTCATTATATTTTCAGGTTTTTTAAGAACAAACAGCATAATTTCTTGTAAATTATTCAAATGATTACTATAATAGATTCTTCTCTATATATGACTTGGAATTTCTTTATGTAACTCATTTTATCACAAATAAATGGATGTTTTCCCTAACATTCTTCATTTTTTTTTTAATTCAGTACTTACAGTAAAACAGTGCCGAAAAGACTTTTCGGTTGTTTTCCGTCTTCTCCAAACCTTTAGAAGTTTTGCTGCAGGGGGAGAGCAAGTAGAATAATCTTAATTATTACAGACGGTATCTCATTCATTAGTGGATGACAACATTTTATTTCAAAGCACAAGAAAATCTGTTTTATAATTCTACAAAGTAACTTAATGCAAAACAACTCAAACTGGTTGCATAGTACCTGAAGTTTTTAGAAGTCTTTGATTAAATGAGTTCAAGCAGATTGAGGCCTATTTCTTGCATTTAAACCAACACACAATCTGTGCAAACTGGCAGTATTTCAGATGTGAAGCCCAAACCTGAGGACAAAATGTTTGGCTGACATCTTATACTAGCCTTGATTTTTGACAGCTATGAGTTCTTGAAAGAATAGAGTTGGATCATTTAATTTCCACATTCTGAATGCACTCACAATTTAATTACAACTCCACACACCAAATTCAACAGTGACACCAGAAAAGGTCGAGAAAACAGTGACCTCATAAACCAGGCTTCATTCTGTATTTATTTTAATATATTACATTAACGCTCCTTATTGTATGCTTGAAATCCAAAGAAAAAACTTGTGGCATGCTTCTTAAATTCATTCCAGAAATATTTATAATATGGATTTTATTTGCTTTAGCATGTGAAAAAAAACAACTGTGCATTTCAGACTGAACTTTTAGCTTAATATATGTAGAAGATGAACTACATGCCAAACTGCATTACATCACAGCAAATCTTACATCATTATGCTTATGTTTCATTCAGCATCTTAGAGAACAAAGGGTAATTTTCTCTGAAAAGTAACTGAACCTACTGGTCCCATCCAAAACACTGTTGAGGGAGTAAATCTATTTGAGTTGAAGCGACTTGCAGGCCACTACAAAAATCTGGCGCATATGGAAATAATTTAGAAGAAATCTGAAAGGGTCAATTCACTACCTAGAAACTAACAAATTATATTTGAATAAATGGTAAGATAAGACCTACTATACCTGGATATTTTAATACTTCTTAGGATTAAAACAGTGAAATTTACATCGCAGCAGAACTAAAAGTAGTAGCAATATTTATTAAGCTGCCAACGCTCAGCCCTCTACTATGCATTGGGGAAGTACCCAATAATGCAAAAAGTTCCCGATTCACGAGGAGTTAAGACACTAACCAGGGAGATAAGCAGAATATTTTTAACAACTACAGTGGTCAAAATAATTGAATATACATAGTACAGTGCTCTGCACACAGTAAGCACTCAATAAATACGACAATGAATGAATGAATGAATACATATATGTATGGATGTGTGTATGTGTATGCACATATACACATATATAAAATATATACACAGGAGCTTTTAGGAGGCTATGAATCATATGTTAATTTTACATAGATCCTGGATAAATACCTCCTTTTTCAGTCTTCCATGCTTTGTCAAGCAAATTTAACACAGCAGAAATAAAGT